>NC_089825.1:37837981-38102981 GCF_035046505.1 Tiliqua scincoides
ATAGGACGCTGTTGGCATGCAAATGAATTATCCTTTATTCTTCTGTTATATATGCTTACATAGACTAGCCCTCAGTAGAATTCAATATCATTCTGCTTTTCTAATGTTAATTTCCTTATGATGTTGGAAATGTATGGGGAAGACAGACTCTACCACAATTATGGCCAATTTGATATTATAATTCTGATTTTTCCCCTAAAAGGAAATTGTTGCATTATCAATGTTCGTTCTTACAGTCCAAGTGTAGTGCACATCCTTTTTTTTTTTTTTTCCTCCCATGCTGTAATAATGGACTAAAAGCAAGCTTGCGCCTGGCTTACAACGGCAGTGACCACAATAGTGGCATAATTTTTATTTTAAAGGTGCCTCGACTAAAGATCAGATGATGAGAAACATCATTGAGCTCATTTTACTCTGAAAGGAACAATAACACATTATGCAAATAAACAACAGGAGCAGGGAGTATTCAATATCCAGGAATAACTCAAGAGAACATTAGGTGCCACAGCTCTTTTGTCTGGAGTGTGGCATCAAGTTTAATGAAAACAAAGACAACTGAAGGGGGGGGAGACTACTTATGACTTTTTATCAAAGGCAAAAAAACATTAGCTAACATTTGACTGTGAAGCTGTAATGTACATTTATTAATGTTGTTATAATAATTAAGGCATTTGCACAGTCAGAACATTGCGGCTAAATCACTCTAACAGCACAATCTTATGCACATTTACTCAGAAGTAAATTCCACTGCCTGCAACAGGACTTACAGGGGAAGCCTATGCAAACTTACTAAGTTCTACTGTGTTTGATGGGACTTGCTCCCACATGTGTTTAGGATAGCAGTTTCAATCTCTATATCAAAATCCATGATAACTGGGCAAAGAAGCCCTTTTTAGAGTGGTGGATTTCTTATATTTAAGCAGGGGGAGATCAACTCTCATTCTTCCCAGCATGGCATCCTTTTCAGTGGCCATTGGCTGCTGTCTCTCTTGTGTCTTTTAAGCTTGTGTGCTCTGCTCCGGAACCATCTTCTTTTTTTTCCTGCTATGTAAACTGCTTTGTGGATTTTTCTGTTGGAAAACTTTATATAAATACAGATAGCAATAAGAAAATTACACACAGAGATTTGTTTGCTGGGCAGTTCTGCAGGTTCATTCTTACTGAGGACAGATTCAGGAAACCATCAGATCTGCACTTTGACGTGGGAAAGGATAGTTTTCCTTATGCAGGCAAAACAAGACCCCTGGAACAAAAACAGCATGTAATACTGTAGATCCCACTTTTGAAATCTGATTTTGCTTTCTTTGCTATTGCTTCAGAAAGCAATTGCCTAGAAAGCAATTTTTCTGTACATAGTATTAGCTTTTAAAAGTAGGAAGTCTCCATTTTTGACATATTCAAAAGTTATAAGCCTTCCTTTGACACTTATCTTTTATAGGCTTGGTGTTATTTCATAGGTCGTTGTACAAGTGACTATTTAAGCCACACTGAAAAGTTAAACCTTCTTTTAAACTGATTTAATAACATTTGGTGACTATAAATATGAAGTCTTTCTGTGCAATTGAAGGTATTTTTTTAAAAAATGCTTCTTCTATTAAACTTCTCTTATAGAGGTGGGAAAGAATCCAAGGGATGCAGTTTATATTTCTTAAATCAAGCCTCTGAAGTACAACTAAATCCTTGTTTATTTAAAGCAAACCAGGCAGAGGAAAAAAACAAAGCGAAACAAAGCCCACCCCTAACAATGCTGAAAGAAAATGATCTTTAGGAAAACTTATCCTAGAGAAATACCCCACTACATCAAGTGGTGAATAGCAAGGGATAGTACTGCATTTGGTTCCATGTTAATCTTTAAAATTTAAAAACTCTTTAAAAATTAAGATCACAAATAGGCTACAAGGCTGCTCCTGACTAAGTATGCTTCCACTGCAATTAAGCAATCAATAAGGAGTATTTATGGCCATAACCCCAAGCATGAAGAGAAAGATGTCAAAGATGTGTGCGCCAAACCTCCCTGCTTGGCCATTTGTTGCTTCTAGAATCTTCTTTCATTTCCCATCCTCAGAAAGAATGGATTCTTCACAGTTCTAACTCTGACTGTATCTCTTCCTGCCAACCCCATCTGTCTTCACCCTGCCCCTGAAACCATAGGATATTATTTAAAAGACGCTAGTTTAGAGTTTGGCTGAGGCCTCCAGCATGCTGGGCAAGGTAGCGTGTGAATTGAAATATTACCAATAACAGTTCACAAGTCAATCAGATCTATATATTACTTGGACTGGTAATTACTGTCAGTGCCGACAGCAATGGCATGGCAGTCATTTCTCTTCCAACGTGTGCATCCCAGTGTAAGAAATTAGCTACATCGCTGACGACTTTTCTTCGACAGAGATAATTCTTGAAAATGCTATCTGCAAAAATAAAAGATTGGGCAGCACTTATAATACATTTAACAGCCAGGGGTGTGGAGCCAGTCCAAAATTGTGGTCACTGCAAACCTGAAATCTTCTGACAGCAGCATGGTCCCGTTCCCCCCCGCCCCCAGTTAAAAGGGGAAGAAGATCCCAAGAGACAGTCATTGACTAAATGTGCATTCTGTACAACTATCAGAAACCAAGATAGTAAGTACATAGTAAATACATTAGAACCAAATGATGACCATTTCAAACTGTCATTCTCCCTGAAAAATAAATTTGTGAAGTACATATCTCGCAGCAGCACGAAGGAAGTTCAAACGAGCTCAGACATCTGTGCCAGGAAACAACTACTGAGACCAGAGATGTTGAAAAGTGCTCCCCCTCTGAGGCTTGTATCATTAATTGTTTTATTAGTCAGTGGACTATCCACAGAAATACACATGCACGGCAGATGTTGTCACGGACATTCTGTCTTAGTTGGTCATCTCCCTTTTTTCTATCAACACCAGTTTGGCTAGAATGTCTGGAGGTGCTGAAGAAGGGAGGAAGTTGATACTGTACATGAAAGGAAAAGGCACTCTTTAATTTCCCCACAGGGCCTTCACTACTTACCAGAAGGGTCTCCCAGCCTCTGCCTGTCTTCTTGAAAGCAAGCCTATGTGACATCGGCCTGCACAGAGCCAGGAGCACAAGAAGGAACAGTTCCTAGCTATGCCATCTGGCACCTGGGAGCACCAAATTTTTTAACACCCCTCCCTGGCTCAGAAGGCCTTAGAGAGGCACTTCTGGTTTTCAGCAAAAACTGAAAGTGCCTTTCTAAGACCTCCTGGAGGCCTTCTGAGTGTCAGGAAAAGCCTCAGAAGGCTACTTTTTTACCTCGGGTCTGCCATGGGGGGTGCAGGTTGGCACCTCCTCAAGGCATGGTACCCAGGGCAATGTACTCCCTACTCCCCCTTAGTCACATCACTGCCTAGGAAGCCCTCCAGGTGTCATGTTCATTTTGACAGAAGTTGGCTGTGCAGATTTCACAACTTGCACTGGTCCCACAATTACCTCTGTCACTTGCATGTAAGGAGGTGGGCTCAGGACTAATGGAAACTCCAGTGAGTATGGCATACAGGCACTGGTGGTAGTTTCTTCACATTGAAAGACAGGCTCCATGAGAAACTGCAACATGAATCAATTCCAGAGGTGTAGATGTAGTCTGTAGCAGTGACTAACTGTTGCTTTTTGTGACCTCTTAAAGACTAACCAAGTTCATCTGTATGTTCTTTGTTTGCATTTTCAATAATGCCTAATAAAGGTGTCTGAATCTGACTAACCAAGTTATTGTAGCACATACTTTTGTGCACTACAGTCCATTTTATCTTTAAGCTGCTACAAGATCTTTGCTGTTTTTGCTGCTGCAAACTAACATGGCCACCCATATGGAATGGCTACAGTAGCTGACATTCAAGATTCCTTGAACTGGAGTCTAAGCACAGCAGTGGATTCGGTAATGAATAAAAACTGAGATTATGATTGTGGGTAGTCCAGTAGACCTAAGGGGTATTATATATGTCCTAGATTAGAAGGATCACACTCCAAGTTAGAAGTCTGGGTGTCCTCCTGGATCCATCTCTGCTTTTGTCTTCTCAAGTACATCCTTGGTCAGGACAGGCATAATTAAAATCTGCATTGACTCATGTTGGGCATTGGGCAAGTCAGATTTTCTCAAACTGAATTCCCCATATGCACATGAATCTGCTATAAATATATTCAGTGCTCATCTTAGCGATGTCCAAGGACACATGAAAAACACTGATATATATAAAATACACTGTTCAACTTCTTGTTTTGTCATTAGGATTCAAAGCATTGCAAACAGACTGTGGATGGTTACTGCTTGCTATGGACTATGGGCCCAATCCTATCCAACTCTCCAGCACCAATGCAGCCATAATGTAGCTCCAAGGTAGGGAAACAAACATCCCCTAACCTTGAGAAGGCTTCTGTGACCTGAGGTTGTTAAAACTGAACTTGTGAAGGAAATAACACATTCTGTTCACATACTAGACAATACAGCGGGATTGAGAGGCTATGATCTCTCACATACAGATTGCATGCCAATGCAGAGATCCATACATATTTAGGTGCGCACACCTATTTCTTACAGGTGTGGGGTGCTCCATTTAACCAACAGACAGAGCACTTGTACATGTGCATAATTCAACATGCACATAAACCTTTTTTCCTGTTGGAATTAAGGGTGAAAATGCTTTGAGTGGGTGAGCTCTAGGCATGTGTTGGAGATCCGAAGTTAGGAAGAGATCTCTTGAAAATGACTTGGATTCCAGCAAAATGTATTTGAAAACATTCACACTTTAAACAGAATTAAGTCTCATATGACACTCGTAACTTGACTTCACTGAGACAATTCAAACCCATGTCTTTGGTTTGGTTAAAGAGAATGAAGGTGCTCCCAGCATTACTGTAATTTCAAACATGCAAATCTAGAATCTTTACTTATGTTCAGTGCATAACCAGTGAATGACACTAGGGAAGGAGATTAGAATTCAACTGAAACTCTTCTAATCTTGAATATTCAAACTGGGAATTAAATATGTACAGTGAAGTTTCCATATGGACAGGAGAAGTATCTGGCATGAAGGGGATCTTCTCCAGGCAGTTGCAAATTAGGACAAACCAAGTCATTCGTTTGTCTTTCAGGAAGAAGCACTCCATAATCTTTAAACATGAGAGGGTAACCTCTCAAAGATAAGTAGAAATGCTACATAGATGTAATAAAATTCTGCACTCTGTGAAGTCTCTACGTTACAGATCTTGCAGAACCAGAAGTCAGTCACAACCCAACCATAGGTGGGTCGCAGAAGATCTGTTGCTGCCATTTTGAGGCTCAGGCTTGCATTGCTTGAGCACAAGCCAGGGCTAAGATGAGGTAATTATGCCTGAGACTTGGGCAGGTTTCCTTTGGCCAACCCTCCAAAAGTTTGGTAGGCTTCCACCCATCCCCTTTGTTCCCCCGCCGCCCGCTAAGGCACTCTTCCTGCTTTCTGACTTGTATTGCTTCCTCTTTCTAAAAAGGTCTGTTCTTAGTCCATGCCAAACAAATGTGTCTTAATGGAGGGCAAAACTTGTGAGGCAGATTGTAAAGTCCAGGAGGGCTTGTGTGGGTGAAGGTGGTTCTTAAGGTTGCCTGGACCCAGATCACTTAGAGTGCAATTCTAACCAACTTTCCAGCACCGCTATAACTATGCCATTGGGGCATGTGCTGCATCCTGCAGTTGGAGGGCAATCATGGAGGCCTCCTCAAGGTAAGGCAATGTTTGTTCCCTTACCTTGGAGCTGCATTGCCCTTACCTCAGTGCTGGAAAGTTGGATTGCAGCCTTAGGCATTTAAAGGTTGGAATTAACACTTGGTTTCAGACCAGAAACAAACTGGCAACCAATGCAACTGGTATAGGACTGGAGTTGCACTGTCAGCATCTGCATAGCTGCATTCTACACCACCAGAAATTCCAGAACCATCTTCAAAGGCAATCCTATGTAGACTGCATTATAGTCATCCAGTCTGGATGCTACAAATGTAAGTATGATGGAGGCTGTCTTCTCCATCTTACCTAAAAGTCTGTTCCATTGAATACAATCACTCTGACTGTCATTTAGGTTTGAACATGGATCTTTTGTTCATATGGGTTCCACCTGTTTAACAATGGAGAAGCTTGTTCCAATGAAAGGTCTACAATTTGCTTTTTACATTTTAATTGACGACACCTTTATATAAGGTGAAATAGAATTCTACTGCAAGCCAATGAACAGATTATTTTTTTTTATAAAGGATTTAAATGAGTATTACAGCAACAAAACTATCTAACCTAATTAGCTGTAACTGATAGAGTTTGGGAATTTTTATTTAATATAAGTGGATACATGTTGTTCTGGAACTACCATAATGATATATTGCTAGTCTATGCCTAGGGATGAAAGCTGTTGAAATGTTCTGCTAGTGTTCATTTCTCCCCACTTACTTCAACTTGCTGAAGTTTCTTAAGGAGACACATCACACTTTTGCAAAGTGTGGGTATATAAATCATAATGCCAACCATTTCACTTTTTGTGAGTGTGCCAGAAACCGCTTACAGCTTAGGCAGTGAATGGTCTAATTTCCCCTAAGTTCTTAAAAGTGTTCATCTTTTTCTTTTTAAATGAGGGGCTCTTCTAGTTTGATGTTCTCCAAGGACACAGAGATTATTTGCACAGACAGGAAGTATTTCCATAGTGAGCAAGAGTATAAAGTTAGAAGGGGGGAGACTGCCATGGTTTTACTACAAGTAATGAACAGTTTCTACTTAAGTGCATTTGCCTATTCTTAACACTCCATAGAACATCAATGAGTTTGAGATCTCCAAATTGATTTTATCAATATTCCTAAAAATGTCTCTGCCCACATGCCAGGAGTCAGAGAGGATTTCCAGACTGCATCCCTTATTTTTGATACCATATTCCAAACCCCCAGATTCATGACAAGATTTGATACCGAGTAAGACTGCCTGATGCAGACTGGCGACTTTAAAAGGGGATTGGACAAATTCATGAAGTGCAGGTCTATCAACAGCATGATGGTTATTTGCTACTTCCAAGTTCAGAGGCAGAAAGTCTCTGAATTCTAGTTCCAGGGGAACAATGACAGGAGGATGCCTTCACAGAGATAATAGATGGGTCACTGTGGGTAATGTGATACTGGTCTAGAAGAGCTGGGAGGGGGGTTAGGATACAGTGGTAGGGCCTGCCTCCATCTCTGCACTGCTCCTGCCCCACCCTTCCCGCTACACATTTTCCCCACCCTACCCCCCGCCCAGACTTACCTGTCTGAGTGGTCCTCTGTCCAGTCACCTAGCGCTGGCTCAGTGTGAGCTTGTGCTGAGTTGGCACTGGACTGGCACAGACTGTTGCAGGCATGACTTATAGCATGTTGCAACAGTGCACGCTGGTTCTGGGCTAGCATGCGCCGCATTGTATCAGGCCCTAAAGCAACATAAGAGATTGGTCTTCTTGTTTGGGGGCTTTTATCCAGATCCTGGACCCCTTTTCATCTTCAAGAGTCGATCTTATAGTCTTTTTTAAAAAATTTACCCACACATTTTAGCGTATTTACATTCATATACTGTATTTCTATTGTTAAATGTTTTCATCCCTAATTTGCTTCTACCAAGTGAGGGCCTAATCCTATCCAATTTTCAAGCCGCAGTGCAACCCCAAGGTAAGTGAATAAATGTTCCCATACCTTAAGGAGGCCTCTGTGACTACCTCCCTATCACAGGATGCAGTTCATTCCCCACTGGCACGATTGCACCAGACTGGAAAATTGGATAGGATTGGGCCCTGAGACATTAATGTCTTAATATATAGTGGGACACTTTATTTGCCTTCCCCCACCTCTGACACTGCTGTAGTACCATCAAATTCAATGAAATTACAATAGTACTTTGTAATTAATTGAGTCACTTCCACTTATCCCCCTCCCCCAATGAAGAACACATTTTGGAAAACACTTGTGTGAAATTCTGAAGTTAATGGAATTTAAAGCGCTGGTTATAGCTCTGTAAAAAGTTGTTGTGATCAACTTGCTTTAAAATACTAGAAAAAATGAATATCTTCAGGATGTGTTCCTACTGTTCTCTGTATCACTATAGCCTCTAATACATATCAGTACCAGAAGATTAATCTTAGGAGAATTTCCTCCATCTTAATGTTCTATCATAACTGTCCATGTATTCTTGAATGCTTTTTCTGATTTGACTGGAAAAAAAGCTATTACAGTAAAAATGAGAGGGAGATTAAAGACTCACAGACAGAAAAGGTTATTCCTTTAAGATGCATTATGGTTGTGATCTTTTTGCTCTTCGGCTTTGTGTTTTGAATCTTTGCATTATCTAACAAACACTGGACCTTTCTTTAAGTGACCCTATATAAAATGAATCTTGCAAGTTGTTAATGGATCAATGGAATACACAATTACTAAAATAAATAAGTCTTTAAAAGTTGCCTGAACAGGTGTTCTTTCACATCATCTACATTTTCAGAAGGGCTTTACCACTGGATTCATATAAGCCACTGTCCTTTTTGCTACAGTTGTGGTTTTCAGACTGTATGCTTTTAGGGTACTCTTTCTACATCCATGACTACTGAGGAACCCCTGATTGTCAACTATGGAATACAAACATGTTTCAGAGAATTCCAAGATGCCTTCCATTCATGTAGAGCACCAGTTATGCCCAACCCACATGAACTCAGAGTATGTCCTACAACAGTGGTTCCCAAAACTTTTGGCACTACAACACACCTCATCTTCTGTGGTGGGTTGCAATGCTCCTGGTGGTGCCAGAGGGAGCCTATGGAGGGCTCCTCTGAGTCAGGTTGGACTGCAGACCCACTCTATCAACCTTCGTGAGTCTTGGAATTGGCCACAGAAGCTTTTGCAAGCCACTTTCGGTTTTCAGAAGCAAACCAGAAGGGGCGTCTGAGAACTGTAAGTGGCTTCTCTTGGCTAGTTTGAGGCCCACGGTGGCAGATAGAGTGGGTCTGCAGTCTGGCACAATCCAGAGGAGCCCTCCAGAGATTCCAGGTAAGTCATTCAGCTTCTAGAATGGCTTCTATTTGGAACCATTCAGGAGCATTTACAAGAGGGAAGGCACAACCCACGACCCACCTTGTATGGGCTTGCAACCCACCAATGGGTTGCGACCTACCTTTTGGGAACTCCTGCCCAGCAACATGGTTTCTCAACCTTTTTTTTTTTTTTTGCTCATGGCCCCATTTACCTCTGTGCCTCTCCCATAGCTTCCGTTGGACAAAAAGATACTTTACTAACTGCTCTGATTACACAGGCCAACACACATTTTGCTTCCTTAAACATTACACCAATTCCTGGGTATATTTGGGGTGCAGATTACCTACACCATGGCTTCCTCATGAGGAAGTTGCTTGAACCATTCACTAATGAGGCTATACTCTGTCTCCAAAACTAGATGTGATAGGGCAAAATGGATGTCATTTTTGGAATTGGCACCCCAAATTCATATCAAACCACCATAAAGTTTGGGGAAAAACTTTTCTGTCCCTCAGTTTTGTAGTAATTCTGTGTAATTCTGTAGGCCTAAGTACTTCATTTTTAAGTAACAAAGAAAATTCATAAAAACATAAGATATATAGTGGCAGCATAACCCTAACCCTGCTAACAAAAAAAAATAAATTCTGATAATTGGCACTTTATTCAGTGTGATCCTTGAGACAAATTCATCATACACCTGGCATTTAAGTTTGGATGGTCCGTTCAGAAGCTTACTGTGGCCCCCTAGTGTTCCATTTTTCTGTGTGGCCCCCTATGGTATGGTCGCTTACGGGGGAGGGCATTCAGCCCACGTTGAAACTACTGTCCTAGAACACACACAACATTCCCCTTGTGACTGCATATTGCAGGAGAAAGTTAATAACAATGGACACTCTTGTCTTCTAGGGAAGCCTGTTTGCCACTATTGATCTTGACACTGGGATACCCAGGGACTACTAATGTAAAATTTCTAGAAATGTTGAAACTCAAGAAGTGTCCATTTTGTTCAGAAAATTTGAGAAAACGGAAACAGGCGCAATATTTTTCATCAAACCTAAAAGTACTTGACTCCTTTAAGGATACCTCCTAACTGGGCAGTGGGACACCTCTTAAAGTGATGGCTCTCTTATATTGAGGACAGGTAGAGCAACTGTCCCTGTTCATCCCAATTTAGCATTCTTCTTGGTGCCTTTTTACTGCTGTATCTTTTCACTCACATGTATTTTGCAAACCTCTTTGGAACCGGGAACCATCTTCTTATTCCTTTGATAAGAAAACCAGTTTGAAAACTTGGGTGTTGAAAAGTGGTCTATAAAAATATGCCGTGTTCAAATTGCAACTACACAATATTATTTCTTGTGTTTTACCCTTATGTTTATTATTTCTTATGTTTTACCCGAGTAAAACTCAGTTTTCATAGGTTGGAAAAATAGGGGGATACAGAAAAGTTAAAAAAATTGATGTTTTTTATATTCAACAAACAAAGTAAGTATTTTATTATCTGATCATGGGAACAGTATGCAGACATCAGCATTATCATATGAAAACAGAACTCAGTTTTAGAGAAATCATCAGAAAATTACATCTGTAATGTGCGATAAAGTAGTAAACAATACATTGGATATTTGGTCACACTTTATGGTAACACTATGGTATATCAATATAGTTAGGCTGCAATCCTATGCATATGTCCTACGTGCCTAGTAATATGCCCCACAGAACTAAGTGGGACATGTTTGTGTTTAAACATGCATTGGACTGAGCTGCAACTGGGGACAAGTGTAGCTATTCTAAACACTTCTCATTCAATATCCCACTACATCCCAGTAAATAACTTCTTAGCACCAAGAACCACTTTTTAGAATGACAATCTATTGGGACCCACTGGAAGTGATGTCATTAAGCCATTTCTGCCCAATGTTGCATATAGGTAACAGGGATCAAATGTGGGATCAAACAGGGATCAAATCTGTGGGCTGGACAGAAATGGGTTAATCTGGAAATGATGTCATGGCTGAAAGTGACTTCATGGAGGAAAATGTTTAACACCCACATATGACAAAAGCAAATCAATTAATTAAAAGTTTACAATAAGTTTTAAAAAAATTTTTTAAATAAGAACCCTCTGAACTTCCCAAACAGTTGCTGTTCTGTTTAAAAAAATTCCCCAAACACCCCAAAGGTTGCAATCCTATCTACACTTATGCAGGAGTAAGCCCCATTGACTATCATCGCTAAGAGCGTACAGATCTATAGCATTTCCCCAAATGCAGTCACATACCATGGCCACATCAAGACCAATATATTAAAAATAAAATACACATTGAAATGAAAGGAGACCCACCTGAAATTGGCTTGCAAACCACCTAGTGGACACCGATCCACAGTTTGAGAAACACTGCTTTAAAGTACTATTATAATAGCATTATAAAGTATTATTATAATCCTATACTGGCTTAATTACAAGTCCTATTGTGCTCAATGGACTTATTCTCAGAAAGATCTGTATAGAATTGCAGCCTAATTCAAGTTTATATCAGAATCAGCACCTGAAAGGTCCATAGTTTCCAATTCTGAATTCTTTCAAGGATTGTAAGTGGAATGGTTAACACTAATTGAAACAAGGTTCTAAACTCTGGTCACATGTTAATTTGGTCCTTGCTAGTATGCATTTATTTCCAAACACACAGATTTTTTTCTTCACTTGATGCAAAAGATGGAGGCTTCTGTGATGATGTGCAGTCAGGGTAGGCAGAGCCTCACCAGCAGAATGGTTGGCTTGCCAATCAAAAAACAGCAGGTCACCTGCGTCAGCAATGTCTGGGGAGACAGTAGGAAGAGTTGCTTTTCTTCTGTTAAAAAAAGCTCAATAAAAGAAGTAGGAAGGAGTATGCACAATGGACCGGCTGTCCAGATCACCAGGAGCAATCATGTTCTAGTTGCTTCAGGAGGCCTGTGCAAGATGTATAAGGAGACCCGATACTCAACCAGAAGGGAGCTCTGATTATAGACTGTAGATCTACAATCTACAGAGCTCCCTTCTGGCAGAGTATGGGGTCTCCTTACACATCTTGCCTAACCACACTTTCCTGAGAATAAGCCCCGTTGAACAAAATAGGACTTCCTTCTGAGTAGACCTGGTTAGGATTGTGCCCTCAGTGACCTATCTGTATAAATTCTCCCTTCCCTGTTCTTCCCTCACCATGTTTGACGTGGTAACCATGTGTACAGCCAGCCACTTCCCCTGATTTTCCATACTCCAGTACACTCATACAAATTGGACCGCATGTAGAAAACTCAAAATGTTGCTTTGTCAGTCAAAACACTTTCAACCATATTTTATTTTTTGACTTTTTTTTTAACACAGAGACTGTTTCATTCAAACGTCACACAGTATAGAAAAAGGGATGACAAAGTTGTTTGCCACATGCATTCTCAGACAATCTTTTATCACTCAAACTGGTGTGTACAATCTTGGCCCCTCCCCTCACATCTAGGGAGCTTTTCATATGGAAGAGGATGTCATCCAAACTGCTCTTTTACTCATGTTGATAAACTTATTTTAAAGTAGGAACCATTCAGACAAATTCTCCACCCTCGCAATTACAGGAAGAGCTCCCCAATTTCCGCAGATGCAACCATGATCAGGTCCATGCATTCTTCAAGAGTGCACTTGCGGTTTTAACACATGGAGACAGTACAGTCCATCAAGTATTGTCCACACAAACCCTATATGAAAGTGGCCTACAAACAGTACTGAGCTCCTATTCTTCACCCAGTGGTGTTACTTCTCAGGTTCAGCCTTATAGTTTCACCAAATTACTCAGGCAATTCCCTCTCTTCTGTTGCTGAGCTTCCTTGACTGTCAGTGGAGCTCATCACTTTTATTTATCAATCACATCACATTTTTATACCATCCTCCCTCCAAGGAACTCAGCTTGGTGTACATAGTTCCTCCCCTCCTTTTGTCCTCACAACCCTGACATTTTAATGCCTTTAGAAGGCCTTCTGAGGGCCGGGGATGCTGCGCGTGGCCTCCCTGGGTCTCAGAACATCCTCTGTGGTGACTCAGAGCAAGGCCAGCCAAAAGCAAGTGGCCTCAATCCAAACGGTATGGCTGCAAGTGGGGCAGGACCCTGGCAGCATTGCTGCTCCCTGGAGTGCCATCCAAGATCATAGCATCCCTGTGATTCCCCCTCAGCTACGCAACTATGCAGTGGTGGCTGTGTAACACCACTGTACCCTGCAGACCAGCCCAAGATAGGATTGGGGCCAAAGAAGACCTTACAAGATAGTCATTTTGGAAAATGTAGCCACACAGCCAAGTGAAATGCAATGGAAGGCATTTGCACCACCCTTACTTCTCTGAATAAATTCAGATGACAGCTCCATTTCATTTCTTCATTCACTTTGGAGGCCAGATGGCATTAGAATCATTTACTTCACCTTGTTGTGTTTAATTACTACAATCAACACACTATTTTCCAAATTAATCATAACAAAGTAATTTCATTAGTAACACAGCAGGCTGTTGAATTATTAGCATCATAACAGTTTGCAAACAATTAAACTTTATTTGAACCTTAAAAATTTGCAGCGTGGAACATTATTGTAAGATCTAATGGCAGTCTAGTACAAATCCAGTACAGAGCAAATAATCAAGCAAAATGCTGCATAAAATATGACTTACAAAATAGCTCTCTTAGTATTCAGAGGAACGCCAAGGAAATATAAGTAAACAACGAGAACAAAAGCAATTAGCATATTTTGCAACATTCTGTTCAGTTGCAGCCACATTAATGGGGAAATTTGCCCATCCTAAAAAAAAAGGCTGTGGTATTTGTCAAGCTTTCAAAGCAAACATTTCATCCCTTTTGTTTTGCTGGTTTATTCTACAGCATGTCTGCTTAAGAGATGGGAATATATCACCTTCAAAATATCTTCATTTTTAATGTGCATGTATGTTTGCTAACATATCAATTTGATAACGTGAGAAAAAGGTTATGAAAATAATAAAATGGCTGCTCTCTATACAATCCTATCAATACGAAAAATTGTTTGCTGGGTCTGTCATTCATCAGTTGGCTAAGGACTCCCTCTCCTGGATTTACATGAAAAGAGGAAGGGAGTCCTCCAAATATTTTAAGTTACAAAAGATTCATCAGAGCATCACTAACATGGGTGGGGGATGGGTTTCCAAGTTGTCCAATATGCTGTGAAAGTCTACTGCCATCTACTGGCAAACCACGGCAATACAGCAAGTTCTATTTTCCTCTTCATATAACCATATTTAAAACAACACCAAAGCCAGCTAGTGGTGATAATTCTTGCAAGCAAATATCGCCTCTCAGAGACTTAGGTCAGATTCATAAATCTGCACAGGGCTTTAATCCTTGCACACAAATTCTTCATCCCTGGAAGCATCTCCTTTAAATTAAAAAAATAAATAAATCTACCAATGAACTTAATAAAACTCAGATTTTTCCCTCTTCTAATTAAATTTACAGCTGAAATAAACCACTAAACTTTGATGTACAAACAGTTAGGCAAATAGATTACATAATAAAACTGTTCCTGGACTATACCATACTTCAGACTGCCAATAGGAAGAGAGGGGAATAAGTATCTTTTCTGTTTTTCTATCTTTTCAGATAGAAAAAAAACACACATTCATGGGAAAAGGCTAGACTATAAAGCTCTTGTTCCTGACATGCTGGTTTTCTACTTGCAGGTGTTTTCTTTTTCTTTTTTTTAAGTGAATTATTCAACCATGCAAGTGGTACAAACCCCTGCTAATTGGGTAAGAGGCACTTTTTCAAGTGGGTGCTCCTTTTTTAGCAGGGGGAGAGTAACTGGCCCACCTCACCTCAGCAGTGTCTGTTCTAGTGGCTGTCTGCTGGTATTCATTTCCATCTTTTTAGATTGTGAGCCCTTTTGGGACAGGGAGCCATTTAGTTATTTGATTTTTCTCTGTAAACCGCTTGTGAACTTTTAGTTGAAAAGCGGTATATAAATACTGTTAATAATAATAATAATACAATCAGAGAATGGTTTTACCATGTGATGAACTGTTTGCTCGTCTAGGCTTAAATTTAGTTCCAGCTTGTGGCAAGAATAATCTGCTACACAGAGCACAGCACTAACAGGTCACAGTTAAAAAGCGGTTTGAACACATTTGTTTCACATTTATGTTTTAAATGCACAAGTTGACTTGCAGTGAATCCATGTTAACTCTGGTTTTATCTGCAACAGTTTTTTTTTTTTTACAAGGTAGGAATGGAATGAGGTCTTGGTGAACTACCACCTATAGTCATTCCTTGGTGTTATTTTTTGTTTTTTACATTTTTAGTCACAAACACTAATACTGCTAGAATTACTGATGCTCTTGTGAGAGACATAAATAGCTTCATAATGTTTTAGAGACATTTCAGGTAACCATTTGTAATATAATTCAGAGTTCAGGGGTAACAGACATTCTTTCAGTCTTAACACAATAGCACCATTTGAATGTGTGGTGCTTTACAGCTCAGAAAGGCATTTTGCCTATTTTTTGAGATAGTATCATCAGAAAGGGATCTCTTTTAGCAAGCACATTCAGAAGTGATGAAAAAAGAACCCCTTTGTCAACTTTTCAGGGATCGCTCTCTCTCTCTCTTTGTGGGGGAGGTGGTGGATGGGTAGGGGTGTTCCAGGGAAAATCTGTTCAAAAATTTTTCTCCAAAGTTACATTTACAGGCAATGCAACTCCAATTGATGTAAAGTACATCTGAAGTGTAAAAATGGAGGGGGGGGGGGCTGCTTTCTCACCATCTTCCAAACACCCTTATATATTAAAAAAAATATAATATATTTTACCCAAAGGCCAACAAATCTGTGCCAAATGCCAATTTAGGATACAAGTACTGTATATCTTCTTCCTTCTATGGCTAGCTGGTGTGTCCTTAATTGACATGTAATATATGTGTGGCATGTGTGTAGGTAGCTTAACTTCTCCTACTGTTTGCAGCTGCAACGACTACAGAGGATACTTATTCAGAAATAAAATGTTCAAATCCGTGTGGTCAAGGCCTCAGCTTTAAAGCAACTTTGCAGACCAATAAAGTTGATAAAGAATTATTACATTACCAGCAGAAGACAAAGGACTACTCTGGAGAAAGTTGTATGAAGACAACAGGCTTTAGTCTTCAATGCAACTTTCCCCAGTATTAGAATCCCTTTTGAAAATAGAAGCCGCAACATTTTGCAAGGGTATGCTCTGCACTCTGAGTGACCCTAATTCTGTGCTTACAAAGTAACTCAATGGCAATAAAAAAATTCATATTGTTGCTCTGTGTGTGTGTGTGTTTTCAATATTCATTGTCAAAAAGTCACAATACCCAATCTATTTTAAATTCATCTGCATTTTAACTCAGTTATGTTTGACTGCTAGAGTCTGCTATTCAGGAATAAACAGACAACATACAATATTGTACTAATTTACATTAGTAAATTACATCCTGATTTTGCAATTAGGAAACATACTGCACAAATACCAGAGTATTTATCACATTAAAACAAGCTGGAATGGCAAAAGATTCAAAATGTTGCAAAATATGAAAGAAATCATCAAGAATTCTTATAAAGTACAATATACAGTAAAGCTACATTTACTCTGAAGCAGCTATCCTATTATATTTCACAGAAAAAGGGATCTGCTACCACAGTGTCATTGATGGTTAAGTTTTTGAAAGGTCTGAATCTATTTAACCCATTTTTGCCTGGCCCACAGGTGTACACATGGTCCCTGTTGCATATATGCAACGTTGGGCGGAAATGGTTTAAACAGTAAACACACAGTAAAACAAAACCCAAAGAGAGCAAATGCTAATTAAGCACCTACTGAAATCCATGAAACTTTAGTTACAACTAATGTGTCTTCACTTATTTCAATGATGCTCAGTCAAAATTCACTTTCTTTGGCTACAACTCACTGCTAGAAAAAAAGTTCACAGAAAATTTAACAGAGAAAGATCCATTGCTGCAGAAATGGCAACCCTGTCAAAGTAGAAGCACAATCCACTGGAAATGCTACTCCCATTAAAATGGATGTGAGATGCTTCAGAACTCTTATACATTCATTTCAATAGGACTTACCCAGAATAAATTTCCAGTGCTTGGTGTCCACTTTGCCAAAAGTGCCAATAAATGCCCAAGCTCAACATTTTAGCAATAATTCCACTGCCAAAATGATTAAAATTATATGATAAACAGAGAAATATTTGTGTATAATGTAATAGGGGTTGTGCTCTTACTAAAACCTAGGCATCTGCAAGACTGTACCAAAGATACTTTGAGATGGCGTTCTGTTCAGCAGCTGTAGCCCTGAGCCAGTCTTCTTCTAATTTGTAGTTCTTTCCTGAGAAGGAAAAAAAAATGAAGCCCACAGTTATGTATAAGAAAACACATCACATGACTTCCAAACAAAAGACAACATCCTAATACTCTTGACATCGCACTAATGTTCCCTATGGATGGTGATAAGTAATGCCAGTTGGGGGAGGGGAAGAGAAGATGGCCATTTGATCTAGGCCTCAAATCTCTCTCAAATTCCCCGGTTCTATTAGCAGGTTCTAATAAGTAGCATAACATCTCACTTATCCAATTCCCCGGTTCTATTAGCAGGTTCTAATAAGTAGCATAACATCTCACTTATCCAAATAGCCATGAAAATAATTTAAATCATTCTTATAATAAGAAATTTGGACACATATGAGCATTATTACAGAGTCATCAGGATGGGGTACAACAGAGCTCACAATATTGACTATTCTACTACCAAAAAAAAAAAAAAGATTGCTTAAAACAACTACCAAGCAAACTGCAGACAGGGAAATTCATATAACTACTAAATACATAAAATATCTTAAGTGCACATACCTCCTATAGACTGTTGAAAAGGAATACAAAGTTACAAAGGGATACACTTTTAAGGGCAAGTGGTTTCCATGGGATTGAAAACGATTACAATGATTACATCTCTCCTACTGAAATAAACTGGCCTTTAAAATGATTACTGGATCGTGCCCAGAAAATAATAGTTTCAAGGTACGCACAGATGCAACATTCAGTCAAAGGTTACTCTGAAAGCAGATTCACAATGTTTTGTTCAAATGAACCACTGTCTCTCCAAAATTGAGCCTCACAAGTTCAGGTCAGTACAGCTGCAGCAGAAATAACAGGAGTTGTGCACAGATCTTAATTGGCCAGTGTCAATTAAATAATATGCTCAAGTGCTTTCCCCAACCCATCCCTAAACAGTTTTGAACATTATAACAATAAATAACAAACAAGGCTGCAAAAAAGTACAGTATTATAAATGAATAGATATACCAGAGGTGCTTTTAAAAAAATCAGTTAGTTCATATCAAAAAAATGGAGAAAAGGGGTAAGACCATGGGTCTGTCATTTGCATTACAGAGGTGAGAGAGAGAGCAAGGCTGACCCCAGAAGAGAAAAATCTGCTCTGACTCCCATTTTAACATTACATCTGTACATACCGTCATGATTCAAAATGAGTTTGAAGCATGGTGGTTCACTGAGAGGACAAGAGGAATCCTAAAATGTATCTTCTTTCAAAACACACCACAGTAGTTTATTTTAGGTTCATATAAAAATTACAGATCTGACTTTTTTTTTTTTGCTGCAATCTCTCTTTTTTTTTTTTTTTGTTTTTTTTTACAGAACTCCTGCAAGGATTCCAGGAAAAGAAATCTGTATGAAACAGAAACCAAGAGAACATATAAGCCATTACAGAAGATTGAATTAAAATGTACTTACCCGGGCCTCTCAAATATCATACATCTCCATTATGTAGGCTTTAGGCACCAAGCCAACGGTTCCTTTCATTTCTCCTACCCACCAGCCAAATGTATTGTACTCCTAATTGAAAACAATATGCAATATTAACCTTTAGTCTGATATAAATGCAATAGAGTTTTGCATGCAACTCCTTAAGTTTCCCCCCTTATATACAGTTACAAAAGCATGAATGGAAAATTAAAACATTAAGGAGTTGCGTGTCTATGTTTCTGAAACACTTGAAATGCAGTTAGGCAAAGCAGGAAATTATATTTTAAAAGACTTATCTGTTACCATGTCAAGGTGGGGGGAAAACAGAACTACCTACCAATTGGTCCCTAAAATAAGCCAAAGTTCACCCCATGAGCAAAATAAATGTGCTGTATATTGTAAATATATGTGTATGTAATAATACCATTCATATTCAATTGAAATCTTTTGTTTGCTTGGGATTTTTGCAGTCATATCAAATTACTAGAGACTTAATTTTTTTATGTACAGTTACAGGTGTACTACCTGATTCAAGTTTTTTGCAGTGCAAGTCATTATACAGTTTAGACATATTGAACTGTAGCCGGACAGTTCAATCCATTGAAACTCCCCTCTTGATGACGCACCAGTAGGGGCTCAGCTGAATTGTGAAGGAGAGTTTCAGCTTTGGGAAGCTTCCTTGGGGTAAGGAAACATTTGCTCCCTTGCGTCCCAGGGTAAGCACCTGTGGGCCCAGTGAGTCAGGTCAGATCTGTGCCAGCTCCATAGCTGATGCAAGATTGCGTTGACCTAGGAAGGTGGATCAGGCCTGGGAAGGGGTTCTGGATTTGGCTGAAAGTATACCCAGGTATATAGGATCTCATTCCCAACCACAAGCATACATACTTTAGCTCTCTTCCCTTTTACATCCTTCCACCCAAAACAGCTGGCATCTGAAAACTAATACTTTATAATCAGATATGAAGACCAACTGGGAACCATTCAGTTACATATTCTTAAGCTGCAATGCACCTTGGTTAGTTAACACCATGCTACACTCGCATACAAGAATGATGCTCTCTCCACATAGCCTTTATTCCCTTTCAAAGTCCACTATTGCTTTACAGAGAAAATTCTATCATAGTTCTCATATTCCTGACAGATGACTAATGTATTTTGGTTTGAAATTTGTTTACGCTTGGCGAGATAAATCTGAAACAAAACAAGTATATAATAGTTTAAGGAAATAATATTTTCCAGAAGCAATACCACGTAAGAGCCTTGCGGGATCCAAATTTAATTTTTGTACCTCTGAGGTAAATATTGTTAAGATCAATCCTAACAGGAGCTCAATAACTTCCAGCTGCTGGAATTGTGCCCTCATATACTCCATAGCACAGAAAGCCACATTAAAATAGAGACCTTGCTCAAAAATGATACCGACAGAGACCATGTAGGAAAGCAGAAGATACACACTTAGAAAAACAGAAGATACACACACAGGTCTAGATATAGGTGAAGTTCAACCTTCTGCTGCAATATGAAGAGTTAGTGTCTCTGCTGAAGAAATAACGTGTGTTTTTTATTTATCTGTCATTGAAGGTCCACCAGCTGGCACTGGGCTAGCTCTGGCACTGCGCCGGCGCTAGAGGCTTGCAAACATGCTTTACGGCATGTTTGCGACAGTGTGTGCCGATGGTAAGCTGGCGCGCACTGTTTAGGATTGGGCCTTTACAGCAGGAAACAAAAATGAATTTAAATTGCAACAATAAAATCAATAGGATAAAAACAAAAGTTAATCATAATTGTAACAAGCCAGTTAACTGGAAAATTTAAAACAATAATCCAATTTAAAAAGGAGGAAACAGGTATCAAAAAAGTAGTTGGATGCCATCTGAGAGAACGAGGAGGGTTTGGCTAACACATGAAAGTTAGCAACAAGGCTCCAGGTGAACATCCTTAGAGTATTGAGAAGGCTGCCTTGTTGGTAGCCGACTGCCTAAGCTACAAAGGTGAAAGTGCCCAAAGAAAGGCCTCTGATGAAGGTTATAATTGACAGGCAGGTTTGTGCTGCAAAGGCAGTCCTTCAGTTTCTCCAGGCCCTGGTCATTTAGCATTTTAAAGGCCAAAACTAGCACCTTGGATTGAGTCTGAATCCAATTAGAATTCCATTAATGCTCAGCTTTTACCTGAAGCAAAGTCCTAATGAGATTCTGACATGCACGTGTGCCAATTAACCTGACATTTACTAGAATTTTTAAAGGGGTGGAAATGGAAATGGAAAAATACCAATTTCAATTTCTCTAAGAATTCAAGGATCTAATGTACTCAAGGAATCACTTGGTCTCCATTGCCCACATACACACCTCCCATTCCAATCTTCTGTACATGCATGTCTCTCATCTGCTTCCAACCCACTAATCCATTAGTTGGCACTAATCCATGTAGTGCTGTTCATGCCATCCAAAATATGTCTTCCTATCTGAACCACCTTACCCCTCTCCTTTCAAAATGGACATCTCCCTGACTTGCAGTTTGTCTCTAATGTGCTAATCTGGGAGGAAGAAATGCTTTTGTACAGCTAAAAACAACAAAATATCTTGTGGCGCCTTATGGACTAATACTTATCATAGCCAAAACTTTCATGGCCTATACATTGGCTCCCTGACATACAGACAGGTGTGTTGGCACTTTTTTACAGACACAGTATGTATGTTCCGATTCCAGAAAGACCTGTAGAATGGACCCAGTAGATATGTTGGGACGTTAACATACTCCATCAGATACATGAAGTGAAATACTTAGTAGGGAACTATATATATGAATGGGTACAAAAGGGGGGGGAACCTCTAAAAATTGTTAGTCTTTAAGATGCTACAACACTCTCCGTGGTACTTGTTGCTACAGACTCATACAGCTGTTCCTCTGGATTCTGAACGGCTGTACCCTAAGCTAAACAATACTGATGATCTCCAAGCTCCTTAGAACCACCACTTTCATGTTTTATGTGCTTGGATATCAGGAGCATAGGAACAGAAATTTGTTTCTACTTCTTTTGTGTATAGGATATCTTTTGTGTATAGGATATTAAAAACATAGGAGATGCAATAAAAGCCACGAGACACACTACATGCATTTGTTTAATGGAGCACCTACCACACAAAGTGTGTCGTGCTTGGTTTTCAAAATAACATGCCTTCAGGGGAATGAGAGGAACTCTGAGGAAGAAGTGCAATTCCCCCCTTCCCCACTGCAATGAATGATGCGGGTTCATCAGTGCATGTAGCAATTGGGCCGTGCTGCCAGGATGAGAATTGCTCCTTGCTGCAGCTTTGGAATGATTGTTCTGGGGCCAAAATCCTTAAAGGCAAGAGAAGTTTGCTGTATCACCAGGGGTTCTCATGTTCCAGCTGGGTGTGTTTGCTTAATAAACACATGTTTTTATCCCACATTACCCTGCTTAAATACACAACCTATGTCTCCACAGATTTGAAGAACAGGCAATCATTCATGATGCCAGCCTTCACCTGTGCTAACGGAATCTTGCCAAGAAATATTTGCAAAAGGGGAAAGAAAAACCCCTTTTGTTTTGTTTAATATCAGCTGGAGAAGCTGTCCGTAGATGGGACAGAAGCTTTGTGGAGGGTTTTGGTTAAGTGATCATTAAGGCACTAATGACTAGCGGCAGAGAATACAAGTGTTGGACTAAATTACAGCATGGAAATATTCCATGTAGACATGTCATAAACTAGAAACAACATGCATTTTAAGAAAACCTTTAGGAGTCTCCAGTTGAATTCTTTTTTAAAAGTTGCTTCTTGAAAACTCACAATTTGCTTCTTATTTAGAAATATACCATTTACAGCCCAGTCCTAACTTGTGTTGGAGCAGGCAGGGCAGCAGGCATCCAGCGCAAGTTTGGAGCCAAAAGCAGCACAGCCCAAGGCAAGGGGAAACCATAACTGCTGGATCCTGGCCCTGCCTCCAGCTCCCTGCCCACCCCACACCCCAGGAATGCCCGCTGCTTACCCTCCCCCCTGCCCCAAAACACCTCCCTCCTGCCCTCTTCACAACCCCCCCCCCAGACCCTTACGTCAGTCGATGCAAACTTACACCACAGGGGCTTGATACATTACGGGGAGGCCAAGGCAGCTCCTTACACCCGCCTCCCTGACTCCCAGGTCGGTGCAAACGTGCTTTACGGCATGTTTGCGACACTACTGGGTCAGTGCAGGGGACTTGTGCCCTCACAAGGATTGCACCCTTAATGTACTTGCATGGAACAAATTGTTTAAGACGAAGTGGGTAGTGATGCAACAGTCTAGCAAGCTAATTTATGGATCTGTTGCAGAGGTTAGACTTGAGAAGAGCAGAAAACTGCAACAAAGATGCTTTTAACTTTATTCTGGTGACCACCCTCACGAGCAACATTAATCCTAATTAAAGCATTTGTGGTATAAAGCAAGCAGGAATGAAAATACAGACCAACTTTATAGGGAACCCTTACACTTTAACATTAAGTTGGAGTCATCATTGCAGAAAGACCCTTCTGTAACTGGCTACTGTGTTTACAGCTTGCTTGAAAAATGCTTCTAACTTATGTTTGTGCATGCAATGTTCAATTTGATGCTGCTGTTGTTGTGTCAGGACACATTGCAGGGAGAATAAAAGGCAAGTGATTCATGCAATCATGAGAGCTATATGACAATATGTTATATGAAAATAATAATAAAATATTACAGCATTTATCTTTTTGGAAATATATATGTTAGGGCAATTCATGGGTTCTGATTTCTTTAATAATCTACCTGCTGACATGTATCTTATTATCTATTTTAAACAAATATTTATTAAAATGAGGAACTAATATAGTATGGGTGACTTGTGGAAAAATAAGAATATAAGTATTTCAAGAGAAATGGTAAGAGATAATCAATCATGCTTCAGAACATCACTTTAAATGCACCCTCATTCAACAAAGACCCTTTTAACATCTGAGAGACTAACCAGTTTTTTACCCCAGCATAAGCTCTCATGAACTGGAATCTACTTGCCTCCAGTAGGCCTACAGTTCACAAAAGCTGATGATGAAATTGGACAGTTTTTTCACGTGTGACAAGCCTCTTCACTGTTTTTGCATTAACAGATGAACAGTACAATCCTAGGCATGTCTACTCAGAAGTAAGCCCAACCGACTTTAGTGAAACTTACTCCCAAGTAAGTGTGTTTAGGATTGCAGCCTCACACAGTGATCCCTTGGGAAATTACACTCATTCAATATGAAAAGATGACTTCCAATCACTACCATCAGCAAAGCAGGCCCCTTTTATTGTGGGGTCTCGTGAATGCATTATTCTGCAGTGAATGAATAGATGCCACCAGTCACATGTCAAATATTAAACACTAGTTAGAAAATGAGCACTGTGGAAGCTTCCTGTGGATCCTGCTTATTTATACTTTGTGCAGTATCACTATCTGGTATCCCTCAGTGCATTCAGGTGCACTGTGTACACTTCTCATCAGCTCCGGCTTTGGCTATTGACTCCACTTCAGGGAGACTGATAAAATAATGAACAGTCCTTTAATCTGCAGGAAACCATTCTAGTCAATTTATAAGAAATATTGCATTCCTTTGTAGGATGTGTAATTATTTTCTATTAATCATGCACTATAAAGCTACATTATGTGGTTATTCTGTTATCACTGGGAAGAGGCCTGCAGTCAGCTCCCGACAATGTTTGGTAATTACTAACACAAAGCTTCTTTCTCCTTCTGTAGAAATGCTATCAAGATCCAGGAGCCTGGCAATGCTTTATTGTATGAAATAGCACTCCAATGAAATTAAAGAGCCACATAATGAATGGCTTAAAAGGCAAGTGTGGCTATAGTTGGGAGAAGTGGAGAGGGGAAGGGGTGACTACTTTCCAATTTTTTGGAAGCAGAACTGTAAGGACCACCAGGAGTGGCATTTTCAACTGGTATCAATGACAGGCATTCACATTTAAGCTGGGACCCATTAGTGCCTTCCACCCGAGGTTCTTCCTAATCTGGCAAGAACTTTCCATTGTGCACATTTCTAGCTCTCTTATGAGTTTCTGGCTGCAAACCTGCTCGGCTGCCCGCATTCAACTTACTCCAATGATATTTAAACAATCCTACTGTGTGCAGGACTGCGGCCTCTGCATGAACAGTAGCACGGTCCAACTCACCTGAGTTTTTCATAAACACATGTAACTAGAACTGTATACTAATTCACATGCCATTTTGTCCACATTCTTTGATTTAAACTGTTTTAGTTTCACTGACTTTGAGTCTTTAGAGGAATGATGATGATGGTATTATTATTATTCCTACCACCACCACCACCACCACCACACCACAGGGCTATCATAGCACTTTATACTGATCAAGAGGCTTTGTCCCAAGAGGTTTACAATCCAGACAGGGAATGGAGGTAGGAATAAGTGATAAACACCCTGATTCGATACAGTATCAATTCGGGAAAAAGATGCTGATCAGATACAGTAAATAAGCCCAATCCAAATTACTGAGACTTACTTTAATTTTGAATTGATTTCAACAATGAACAATGGGTACAAATGGTCGAAGTCACACATATTTTCTCATCAGAAAGAGTTAGTAATACCAGACACTAGACATTTTACAATGAAACTTGAGTAGAAGTAGTTAACCTACTCCCCTCCCCCATACTTTATTTTTCTATACTTTCCAAGTATTACATATCCAATTACATAGCAGAATGGAAGCCCAGTCTCATCTCTTTATATTTCACCTCTGCTGGAGGGGAAGAAAAAGGATGAAGAGAGGAGGAAAAGGATGGCAGCAGAGGTCTTGGTGGAATACTGTGTTCTACTTGGTTCCTTCAAGCCCCTCCCATACAAAGGCAGAGCTTGGTGCATGAATGACCGTCAAAACATTGCATGTTGGAGCCTTGGTAGAATATCATATATTCTGTTTAGACTCCATATTACATTCAATCATGGGGGGGGGGGGAGAAGAGGCCAATTCTTTGTATTTTGATTAATTAGAATGATCTGGGTGGATTACAAATTATTCAAACTAGTTCTCTCTAACTAATAAAGTACCACATATCCCTATGGATTAGGCTGAAAAGAAAAAATTGACAGCCAGTCTGAGCTCTGAAAACTACATCAAGCAGGTCCTCAAGGCTCATCCGAACAGCATTTTAAATTTGCCTAAGAGATTTGAGATAGTTGGGAAATTTTAGAACTTTCTTGGGAGTAGTTATAGAATGATACATGATAATCTTGGGGGAGTTAATAAGATCTCTTCACAGCCAAAAGGTTGTATTCAGAAACAAGGTACACAGGAATGGGAAAGAGATCATTATGAACTAAATGAAACAATGGGTCATTTGAATCCAGTATATTTCCTATTAACATGCAAGCCAGAGTTTCTAAACCTGACAGGAGCGAAGCAGGCACTTGCTGCTAAACTCTGAAATTCTACCTCTCCTTATTGAATTGTGATTCTGAACCTACAGTAAAGACACTTTATCACATCAGGATTGGAATTATGGTGCTGGAAGAATTGAGGGTAAGCATATTTCAAATTAATTTAAAATGCTGAAAGGAGTTACTTTAACTTGTGTTCTATTACCTGTTCTATTACCTGTTACTACTTTAAAATACTATAAAATATTTTTAGATTATAAAATGACTTAGGGTGCAATCCTAACCCCTTATGTCAGTGCTTTTCCAGCACTGACATAAGGGCAATGCAGCTTTGAGGTAAGGGAACAAATATTCCCTTACTTTGAGGAGGCCTCCGTGAGTGACTCCCAACTGTAGGATGCAGCACACATCCCATTGGCACCATTATGTCTGTGCTGGAAAGCACTGATATAAGGGGTTAGGATTGCACTCTTAGTTTTTAAAAAGAAAGCATGTACATTTACTTTTAAATTTTACTTTTAAATTTACTTTTAAATTTTATAAAAAATTATTTTGGTAGATTGCAAGTCAAGGATCATAAAGGGATTAGCAGGTTTGTCTTTCAGTTAAGAGGGTGATCATGGAGTGGGGGTGAAACATACAGAGACTGACTTGATTTTTTTTTAAGATTGCATAATAGTATATACATCACTCTCAAGCCTTGTTCCCAAAATCTACAGCAACATATCGTTCAATTGAATAAACACTGACTGTGTTTAGATATCTACAAGGCAACTGAATAGCAAAACACAGAAGCTATATGACTGAGGCTGGGATCCTACAGTATACATGCTTTCCTGAGAATAAGTCTCATTGAACACAATGTGACTTCTGAATAGACATGCACAGGAATGTGCTGACAGTCATTATGCTTAAGTTATAAGTAGGTAAGGCAGTGCAAATACACTTGCTCTTATACTGTGGTCTGGCTTACATGGGTTGATCTGCACAGGGTTGGTGGGCAGATGGCCCTAATGTTTAGACAGGTGGTTGAGCTAGATCGCCATTTCAGTCCCTCTAAGGCACTGATTCTATAGTTCAAAAGTTTGTTCAAAATATCCCCTGATCTGTTCCAGCAGTCTAAACTGTCCCACTGGCAAATGCAATGCTGGGTAGTTTAAAATCACCCAACAATAATATCTTCTTCCTGCAGGTGGAAAGCCCGTGGTAGGGAAAAGGATTTGAGCCTAACCTTCTAGATTTGTAAATTTTCCATGATATAGAGGTGCGTTCAACAAGCAGGTCCCCAGAACGCCCCTCATATGGTATGTTCACATTAGACACAGCACTTTTGAATTTAAGTTTATTTCATTCACAACAGCCATAAAAGGCAGATCACAACTTCTGTATAAACAGGTGGAGAACCAAGAGAAAGAAATAAGAAAAAAACACTCAAGGAATGAAGAAAGCTTGGACTCTGGTTCAAGATTACGCACTGGACCATACCGGCTCTCTGTTACACAGATTTATGTGAAGCCATTTAAACACAGAATCATTCCAAGCCTAAGTTGGATTTCATAAATCAACACATTTACACATTATTCACTCTAATAACTTTTACAGCTAATATTTTCTTCAAGCATCTCCTGGCAATGTATGGTTGAACAGGGGCCAGTTTGCCAATTTCAAGTTGTTCATTATAAGCAATTCAATATTAGTGCAAGATAGATACAGGACTTAAATTACATATGTGCCCTACCACACAAATGTTTGTGTATTCATCTCAAGATGAGCTGGTTAAATATACAAGCTACAGATGCAAAAGTAAATGGATAAATGGCATTATGCCTTGTTCTGGACTGAATTTCTTGATATAACAAAATCTGAAGGCAGAGGACTAGGCATACATTACTTTAAGAAACTACTGGTTTTTTTTTGGACCAAATTTCAGGTTAAGATCCAAGAAAAGTCCCCTCCCCCAACATTACTCTGATCATTACCCTACATTTCCACTATTACAAATAAAAAAAGACAATTCTTCTTCATATTCTTATTCTATGTGTAACAAAAGCTCTGCAGGTGTCCAAGCAAAGGATTAAGGATATACTTCATTTTTCAGGACAGTTTCCCTTCTGTTGTACTGGCATGTGCTGAATTAGAAACAGGAAATGAGCATAGCTTGAGCCATAGTCTCTGAGGTATGCCACACATCATCCCAGTAAATGTTATTTATTGCTCTCAAAATATGCACGTAGAAGTCTGGTGGGTAGAATGTCTGGTTATAAGGTAAATGCTCAAGTCCAGATTTCAGTTATAAGCAAGAAGAATGAAGGGGCCTGCTAATATCCTCACCACAATGCCATAATCATTTGCATCTGGCACAGAAACAGTATGCAGTTTTACAAACTGAAATCATCTCAAGATAACCCACACTCTCCTCCCTACTGTATAATTTGGGCCACAAGATACTCCTAAACACAGCTCAGACATCAATTAAAACTCACAGATACATGTTTAATAATGTTTGTGTTCCATTGAACAATCACACGCTAGATCATCAGGAGCACTCAGTTTGGGAAATGAAAACTGGATCTGGGTTGGTTGCCTGTTACAGTTGTATTTTGTTTTGACATCTTTAAAAAAAACCCAAAAAAAACACCCCTAACCATTTTTTCTGAATTTTTGTATACCTAGTATTCATAAGCACTAGAATAATGATGCCAGACCAGAGATCCTATATGGCACCAAAACCCATGTTGTAGTTTATGTAGATAAGATACAAGATAGCAAGAAGTGGAATAAGAGTCCTTCAGTTACTACATTTTAAAAAATGAATATGAATGAGTTTCTTTTGTTTGTTTGCAGTGAGTAAGTTTTGGAAAACATGTTATTGTCATGCTAAAGTTCCTCTGTGCAGTACAAAATGAGAAGTTGTTTACTATGCACGTAGAGAATCACTTGAAGCTTTTTCCTGCATATATAACAAATGAACAAAAACCTAACACCACAGCAAGAAGTTTTTCATGATAACTTTTTTAAAATTGGGCCTTATAAATATCATTAATCTAGAAAATCTATACACTGTCACATTGTTCCTCTTTATTGTTCCTACTGGGTTGTATCTAAAGAAAGGTAGCCTAAGTCCGACTGAAATTAATGAGACTTAAGTAAGTCACGACTAGCTTGTCTCATTGGTTTTATGGTGTTTTGTTAGGATTCACTTTCCTATTATACAACTCATTAATTTTTCTTTTAAAACACTGAGAAGTTTCTATCTACAGTCAACGTAACTGGAATGAACATAAACAGCAATGTACTAATCATGTGACTCTTCACGTGCATGTTTCTAGGATCTGGTCCACAATGGAAAAACTAGTGTTATCTGAGGTGCTTGAACATCAGTTGACTGCAGAAAAATTCTTTGTGTATGCAGGGCAAATACTATACGACATTATTATTATTAATAACTGTATTTACAAAAAGTTCACAAAGCAGTTTACAGAGAAAATCAAATAACTAATTTTAATTAAAACCTGGAAGCATTTTTGGCAGAACCCCCGCAAAGACGATGTCAGCATTAACATCAAGGATAAATTTTGGCTGTTTTCATTATTACTGGCCCTGTTATAATGTTATTTAAATTTTCCTGTCTTGAAATAATGCTTTGTCCCTGCACAAGCACTTTATCTTTGGACTCATACGGCCTCCTTCCTACAACATATAATACTTAGGTTTAATTCCTTATCAGAAGAATAAGATTTCCCCAGGATTAATGTCAATGGGGGGCTGATATATGATCAGAAAGTAATAAGCAATAGCTAACATCAAGCTGAAGTGGAATTTATGGCACCATTTTTGAACTGCACACATTAGTGACTCACAGCACCTGCATCTCTCATTTTCAACCACTAGATGGTGTTAAAAAATGTTCTTAAAATTGCCCAAGAATCATCCCAATGCCATAGAGCTGAAGCATGAATTTAGAGAGTTAAGAAATATTTCTTCAAGTCCTTAAGCTTCAGTGACTCTAAATTATATTTTACCTTGATTGTGTTCTTAACAAACTCTTTGTCTAGCCGCTAACACTCAGTCAGACCTTGAGCAGATGCCCAGACCACATTATTCTCTGGCATTTTACTTTCCAAAGTCCTTAAATTTAGTACCGACAGCAGACGTCATTTTGCTGAACAAGCTTCAAGAGTAAGTGAAAATGACATGAATTTCAACCTAATTTCTTCTCCAAAGCAGAGAAGAAAACTCACGTATATCTGGGCCGGCTCCAGCAGACCCAACTCTAGAGCCGAGGCCTGCACAGACATTAATCCCAGAAAAAGCAAATGATGGAGGATGAGGGGAAAAGCAAAGTTTCCCTTATTGTGGAATTCCATCCCACTCCTCTTTTTTTATCTGCTTCTTTATCTGCTTGTTAAATCATGTTTTAATCTATTTTCAACCATTGTAAGCCGCCCTGGGTCCCTTTGGGGAGAAGGGCGGGGTATAAATAAAGTTGTTGTTATTATTTTTATTATTATTGGTTGTTTTTTTTTAAGATGGAATGTTTTTGCTCTTGAATCTAACCAGACCATGCACGTGTCCACAAAAAAGCAAGGTATTATTGGTACAATAAAAGAAGTTGTTAAAATGTTTTATAGTCCAATCCTATCTCTCCTCCTGCCACTAGCAGAATGCACGTTCCACTTGCAGGAGGAGGAGGAGAATGCTGATGGAACATCATGTTTGCTAGCAAGTGCAGTGAGCAAATGCACTGGTGGGTGGGTGTGCTGATCAGTGGAGAAGACTCCATCAACCAGTGCAAAGTAAGTGGTGATAGAAGAGGGCAGGGGGGAACGGGGGTGAGAGGGGGAGGAATAGGGGAGTTTCTGGGCAGGACAGAGGTAGAATGGGGAGGAAAGGGGGGATCAGCAGAACTCATGTGCAGCTGGATGTTCTCCCTCTCCAATGCTGTTATACTCCTTGGTTCTGTGTCAGCAAAACAGTTGGCGTGCCTGCACTGATGGGGGGGGGGGATTAGGTTGGATTGCCCAGAATTGTTAATTGGATTTGCTCTTACTAGTTCCATCTGTTAAGTGAAATGTACAGTAATACAATGATATCAAGCAAAATAGGAGGTTCTTAGGCAATTTAACTCCAAGAAGCTGTTGTGTTTAACTAATGTAAGAGAATGGAAGTGCTGGACCTGGACTGAGGTTTAAATCCCTGCTCTGCTAGGAACTCTGAGTCAATCTGTATATGAAGACAGCAGGTGGTGGTGCAGAAGGGGTTCAGCCCTATATCTGAATCAGGGCCCTATGTATCCCATTTGTCCTGGAAAAGGGGCTTCAACAGGTTACAATGGTAATAGCACACGTGGGAGGGCATGATCCAGAATACAGATGTGATCTGCCTCTCATGGTCCCAGTCTGACTGCTGTTTACACACACAAAAAAGCAAGCACCCCAGGGCAAATGACATCTAGTGCGGCTGTCTGTGAGCAGGCTTGGGCTCTCAGTCCCAGTTCTGAGTTGAAAACACAGGAATAAAAATGATATACCTCACAGGACTACTGCAATAAAACATTATTGAACAATTTGCTAAGTTTACAATGAAACAAAAGTCATGCACAGTCAAGACTGTAATTAGCAAAATGACTTTTTGTATGATTCATTCTAGCGAACATCACATTTATTTAATGATTCAGAGCCCAATCCTGTGGTCCGTGGTATGGCTCCATGCCGCAGACCACAGTCGCTCACAGCCACAGACCACAGTTGCTCACCGCTGGGCTCCCAGACGCTGTGCTGGGCTAGCGTCAGGCGGTTCTGGGCTAGCGTCTGGTGGTGGCCCAGGTTCCGCGGTCTCCTGGACCACCGGGCTGCAGAACGGGAGGTGGAGGCGTGGACAGGGGCATGGGGGAGGTGTTCCGGGAGGGGGGAGGCATGCCAGGAGGCGGGCGGGAGGCTTGGATGGGAGGAGGGAGAGAGGTGGATCCGCAGAGCTGTGCTCCACAGGGTCCAGGGTGCTCGTGCAGGGCTGCGCGCCCTACACGAGTGCCTTTACTTTAGCGCGGTAGGCGCAGGATTCAGTGGCAGCCCTCCTCGGAGCTGCTGAGACTGGGCGCTGCGGGCAGCTCAGGATTGGGCTGTAAATCCCTTGCACTTTACTGATAAGGAATGGCACGATGGTACCCTGTATTGATGCTGGGATGATGATAGCAGCAATGGGATCTAATAAGGGATTGCTCAGAGTCACAAGGTTTCCAGACTACAGAGAGGCCCTAAAAGTCAGAGATGCCCTGAAGCTTCTCCATAAGGTCTCAACAATGACACCTTGTGGAAGCACCTACCAAGAGACTAAAGGGTGTTATCATTCTTGTAATACTTAGCATTTTTATGGTGCTTTTCTCAAGTGTGAACAGCACTTAGAATCATGTATTGTCTGATATAGTCAGTACTGCATCAAATGTTAAGTAAATACGATCCCCGTATTGTAGCTGAGGCTCAGAGGGAGCATCTTGCCCTAGTGAGTTCATGGTAGAGGTGAGATTTGAACGGGGAAAGTTATGATTTGCAATCCAGTCTCTTGCTCAGTACCGATCACCAGTACTTCTTACTGTCTTCTCTGTAAGTAAGAAACTTATTCAATGCACTAAACAGGACAAAGTCTATTTTGTGGGAATATCAGTAGGACACTCATGTCAATTACTGTAGGGCAATAACTCTGCCTTTCTTGGGAAATGAAGAATAATTAATTTACATTAGACCACAGGAGTTAAGGAGTGGGGGAAGATAAAGAATAAAACTGTGTGCTGAAGATCAAACGGATCTGTCAGAAGATACATGCACAAGGCCAATGTTCCAAAAATTCAGCCATCAGCACACAAAAAATTACAAAGGAAGAGGAAATATAAGACATATGCTCACCCACACACCGATATGGTAGTTGACAAGGCTAACTTTTACATGCAATTAAACAGCATTGTCTTCAAGGGAAGTTACTTCGTGGCCAGTGGCCAAGATTGCAAGCAGTGATAAACATGCTTTTAAGGCAATTCCTGTTGCACAATTACACTTGAAATGTGATTACACTTAATTGACACAGTAATTAATGCGCAAGAAACTTCTGACTGAATGTAAAGGACATAAAGGAAATGTCCGTTTCCCCACACCCTTGCAGACTGCATGTTTTTTTATTTTTTTACTCTATCTCCTCAGACCCATCTATTCTCAGCAGACTACAGTACCTTGCTAAGAATGTAGATAACGTCACCACGTTTGAATGTCAGCTCATCAGGAACCTCTCCGGTACAGTCCCACAAACCTTGATAGAAATTAGCATAATCGGTTTTTTTATTGCCTGGGGAAGGAAAGAGCGCATACATTAGGTTTGTCAGCATACGCAATCAGGGGCTTTATTATCAAGGTTATAAATGCATCGCCAATCAAAGACCTCCCAAATAACATTTTTCAACTTTTATTTTTTGCTGGAAGTCCACCCCACCCCATCATTTCCTCATATAAGTGCTACAGAAAAGAAGAAAAACAAGTTCTACTCCTTGCAGCCCTCAGACATGTTTTCCCTAAAACACGCAGCTACAAGTTCTCGCAATGCATCGAGTTACTGCAGATCACAGCTCTGCCACTTTAATTCAAGCAAGCAGAGTGCATTTTCCCATATAATAAGAAGAGATGCTTTTGCTACAGACATGGAGAACCTTTCGAAAGGGGGGCAAAACTAGCAGTCAATGTTCAGATTTGAAAAAGAAAAACTCCTATGAAAAATGCTCCCCCCCTCAATTTTATTTTTGACTAAAGCTGTAAAGGGTATAGGATCTGAAAGGCTAATGTTGCTGAAGCTGCATTTTAAAAATATTTGTGTCAGCATCAGCTTAGGACATTAAGTTCTGGCTAAATATGCAACACACACTGTAGCCATCAGCTCATCCTTCTAAGAACATAAGCACAATGAATGCGCTATGTTCAAGCTGCCATACAGACCATTAACTGATTGATTATTTTAGCACTGTTTGCTCTGTAATGCCACCATAACAGAGTAATAAATGCTTTGTCATATGCTTACCATACAGAGAAGCATTTATCGAAGCACAGAACTCAACAGCTAAAATGCATTAGAAGCTTCTGTGCACACGGCATACTTACTTCCTGTTTTCAGTTCCCTGAGCTGCGAGCTGGCTGAGTTAACCCGGCAAAGATGTTAAGTGGCAATAATGAGACAAAGCAGTGACATTATGTTTACACCAACCAACCAGACTAGATGCAAATATCCTGGCAATTTGCATCTGCTAACTTGAACTCCAAAATCATGCTGGTGACACTGGATGGTCAGCAGAACTCCACATCATTATTTTTATCTTTCTGTGCAATACTGTGTAATAAATTCTGGAAAATCTCATTACATACCAGATGGATAACTTAAAAAATAATGTTCTTTCCATTGGAATGATCATCTAAATTCAACTTAAAGGGTTCAATGTAAATTTTACCAATTTTACGCGTTTCTACTCAGAAGTAAGCCATATTGAGTTTAATGGCACTTATTCCCAGGTAAATTGGCATAGGATTACACACTTACCTTTATTTCATTGCTTCCTAAAAGAAGGCAAGATACAAGCCTTCCAATACTGAAATCATCAGTTAATTCAGCTCAAAGCAACACTCACCCTTTTGGAGACACCCTTACCCTTTCCAATAAGAAATGGTTTAACTTCTGGTGCACAACACTAGAGGGCACTTAGGACGGCAATATGAGCAAAATAGGGGATTGTGCACATGCACAAATATTTTTTTTTTTGTTATTTCTTTTTTCTGTAAGTAAATTGCAATGTTAAATATCTATGTAGTATACATGAGTTCATATTTCATTCAGATATATTAACAGCTTATAAATGTAGAGAAAAATGTGCTTCATGGAATTTAGTTTCACTCCTGTACACTACAGCTATGATAAAGAATATTAGTACACTACAACTATGATAAAATCTTTAAAAAGGTGGTGGGTTTGATAATATCCATATCTATCATTTTGTACTTATTCAGCCCAACAGAGTTTTAGCAACTACGATTTGCAGAAGCATTTAAGCCTCCAACTGACTTAGGAGAGGAGCCACAAAGACAGAGCAGATGTTTTGTGCAGGAAACCGCTTTCTTGGGAGTCAGATCACTGGCTAATCAAACTCAATATTGTTGACACTGACTGGTACCTTCACGATTTCAGACAGAACATTTTCTCTGTCCTATCTGGAGAGGCAAGGGATTGAACCATGCAGTAGATGTTCTTCAACCAAGCTATGGTCTTACCCCCTGAAAGAAGACCTCCTGCACACAGAAAGCCTAGGTTCAGTCTCCCACACTTAAGGTTAAAAAGTTCAGGTGGCAAGCGATGAGAAAGACCTCTGCCTAAGACAGTCCCTGATAGTTCAGACAGTCCGCGGACTAGACTGAGAGCTGGCATAGCACAATGGCTAAGGTATCAAGCTGTAAATGAACTGTTCTGGTTCAAATCTCAACTCTGCCAGGAACTTAGTGAGTGGTCTTCCGCAAGCCGCTCAAGCTTCAGCTTCCTAGCTGTAACCGGGATCCTAACACATATATACCAAAGTTATAGGGCTTTGCACACTCATAAAGCATTACAAATGCTAAACAATTATTATTAGACAGGCCAATGTACCAACTCAATATAAGGCATTTGCATCTGTCTTTCTGTCTGGAGGCCTTTCATATTTCTCTCTCTTTAAGGGAGTGGTTCCCAAACTGTGAGCCATGGCTTCCCAGGGAGCCACAGAAACCAGCCAGGACAGCTATGGAATCTTCACAAAAAAACTGCCACCCTATACAATGTATTCCCTATAATGTACACCCTATACCATTGTATACAATGTAGCCCTAATGGAGAGCTGCAGCCAATGGCCCAGTAGGTCAAAAGAGCTGCCAGTTGAAAGAGTATGAGAACCACTGCTTTAAGGGATGAAAGTGGAGAAAAATAGAGAAGAAAACTCTAAATGGCAAGCAAAACAGGGAGGGCTGACAGGACAAATAACTCTGTGTTGGTTTTAATCCCATGAAATTGTAGTGTGATGGGAAGGCCCACCCATTTGGCCCTTGTGATAACTGGATTCTTCCAGTACCACCATCAGCTGCTCTCAGCTGCTGAGCTGGGAAATGATGCTTTGGCAGAAGCAGCAGCCCATGTGATAACTGGGCTCTCCCATGTCTTGAAAATATAATCAAGATTTGCATATTTTCTCTTCTGTCATTTGCAGCTAATTAGTTTCTAAGTGAGAACAAAGTGCTTATTTCTGGCCATCATTGGTTTAGTGATGTCCCTTCCTGCTTAATGATGTCACTCCCAGCCCTTAGTAGGTACCAAGAATGCTATTCAGCCCACTGTATGAAATGACTTTGACATCCCTGCTTAAGGAACACTTAGCTAGTGAGCAGCATACACATTTTTAAAATGTATGAAAATAAAATATCAGGAGTAAAAGAAAGCAGAACCTTGCATGATGAATGCTTTCCTCTCTGGGACCCACAGTACTGCATTCCTCCTGCATTTTAGGAAGCAAATGAAAGCCACCATATGTTACCAGGCCTTGAGGGATTTACAGTACAGCCTTACACATATTGACTCAGAACTGAATTCTGTATGTTCAATGGAACTTGCTACAGGCAAGGGTGCCCATGTTTTGCTCTCTTATGCGTATTTGTGCAATTTTTTTTATATCAAGTTGTTGGGGTTTTTTTAATTGTTAGCCAGCTGGGTGACCTGAATTGTATGTGAAGGTCATGGTGGGACAGTAGCAAATTGAATTAAATAATGTACCTGGAGACACTCCTGTTAACATTTAAGGACATGAGGCAGGCAGACCAAACCAGCATGAGAAGTGATTCTCCTGTAAATGAGATTCTTTCTCCCTAGATATAGACCATGAGCATTTCTCATTTAAGCCTCTGAATCCAGCTACATCAGAACTAACAAATTAGTGGAGAAGGTTCTTTTTAAGAATAAGCACACTAATCCTGGGTGAAGATCAAAGATGCCCACATCACAGCAACAATATTTAAAGCCAACCTCCTGCATGGTAACTGGAATGTAAAAAGAATGAAATGTATGCACTGTACACCTTTGCATTGTCTGAATTTAATTTCAGCTTGTTTATCATACAGCCTATCACTGGCTTCAGACACAATTTCAGATATCAGTGGTTTGTATCCTAAGAAAGTCAAGACTTCTAAGTCTTATTGATATTAACTGAGGCTGAAATTAATCACAACTAACTTGCCTCATTGATTTCAAGGGTACTTCACTTTCTTAGGATACAACGATGAATGAGGGCTGACAAATTGAAATTAAAACAAACAAGGCATAAATGCTATTAGGCAGGGGACCTCTGAACATGTAATACAATATCAACTGATTTTGGATGCTGCTGGTCTCACCTTGTAGAAACAGTCTCAAGGTGCACCTGACCTAGCATTTTTTCCTGGATAGTGGCTTCAGCACCAACTTGAGTTTGTGCACCAATTAAATTTTTAAGCACAAGAATATACAGGAAGACAATGAACAGATGGATGACATTATGGGACACCCTGCTTCCTCAAAAAAAAAAGAAAAAAGAGCAAGTGCAACAATTCCAGACTAAACATCTTGACTGTAGCCTTTAGTTCAGACTTAGATGCTCAAATACAAAATGCTAGGTGTGCAAGAAAAGAAAGAAGCTCTTCCAGCACCCGTATCCAAAACCACATTTGTGGAAGAAGAAAGTGTGTAAGGAATTGGTTTGCGCTAAACCATACTCTACTTAGCTGCTTAAGTCACATCCAGTACACGCACAGAAAACTCTGTGTATGTTTGTGTTGGGAAAAGAAGGTTTAATGTGAAAAACATCTTACATTCTTTAGAAAGGTTAGGAGAAGTTCAGCATCATGCAATCCCTAGTAAGGCAGATTTCGTCAACTCAGTACTACACATAACAAACAAACTTCTAGCATTACATGTTTAACTGGCCAGTGAAGATCAGAGGTCACTGCCAAGCTAAAGTGTAAAAAACACTGCTTGTAATGAATTTCACATCAGGGGATAATTATTATGGTGTTTTATTTCAAGCATATTGGATGGAGCCTACTTAAATTTATGGGTAAACTCATAAAAACTTAAGACCACATTAACAAAGAAAAACATGAACATTTTACAAGAAATAGATCTTTTTTCCCCCCAGCACAGTGTGCTGGACTGAACACATAAACTAGGTTGGATACTATTTATAAGCAATACTTACAATTTGCACAGGATTTGCATGACTGGCAAATTTAGCTAGGAACAAGTTAGTATTATTCTGCAACTTTTTAGACAATTTCTGATGAGTTCAAAATTCTGGGATGGTCTCAAAGGCACAATCACTTCAAAGAGAGAATGACATTTCCACTGTTTTAGACTCAACAATGAAAACAAAACAAACGCCTTGCTTTCAAACATCCAAACCGAATTATTTTTTGATGAGGAAAACTTAAGGTGTTGGCACTTCTGAGTTGTTGTTGTTTTTTTAAAGGATCAACTAACTTGAGGTCCTGCCATAGTCTATTAAATTATGAGTGACATCGAGAAAGTGGAGGGAGAACTTTTCTCCAATTTCTGCAACACTAGAAGTTACCCAGTTTCATTGTGATCACCGAGTGCTGCAGTTTTCAAACTCTGCAGGAGTTTTGAAACCACAGTAAGTCCTTGCAGGGGAGGGGAGGCAGCTGGGGCAGGGAGAAGGCACTCACCAGTCCCTGCAGCAGCCTGTCAGGGGTGTGGGGAGCCCTACACAAGCATCTACAGGACTCCCCAGGCTTCTAAAAGTGAAAGTGGAGCAACCATTAAGGGGGCAGGGGCCAGGGCCTTCAGGCTGGGACATTGCAATGCTCCAGTTTGAATACCACTGACCTAGTGAAACTGACAGCAGATTCAGGACTGATAAAAGAAACTCACACAGTACATAATTAAGTTATGGCAAGATGTAGTGATGGCCTGTAGCTTAAAGGAAAAGAGACCATTTGAAGGACCATTTCTCAATAGCTATTAGCCATAATATCAAAACAGAACCTCCACGTTCAGAGGCCATATGATGCTGAGGGATGGGCAGCTGTGGTGTCAACCACGTGGCATGACCATCACCTTCCAGCTCTGTGTGAGCTTCTTGGGAGCATCTGGATGAACTATGGAAAACAGGATGTTGGACTAGAGCCATAGTTCCCAAACTGGTGGGTCACAAACCTACCAGCCTGGGAAGCACTTGGCTCTGGCTCCTTAAGGGTCGGGGGGGGAGGAGGGGGGAGAGCAACATCATCTCCAGGATCATGCTGCTGCTGGGTGGAGGGGTTTTTCACCTTACATTAGTGATTGCCAGCCTCTGGGGGGTACAAGGAGCCCTGTAGACACCTCTGCAGGGTTCCTCAAGCATCTGTAAAAGTAAAAAAAAAACTTGACTGAAAGCCACTTTCAATTTTTTATCAAAAAACCAAAGTGGCTTTCAATTGTGTTTTTTTAATGGTTTTGGAGGCTTGGTGAGTCCTGCTGAGGCATCTGCAGGGCTCCCGGCACCTACTGGAAACCAGCAGACACTAAGGTAAGGGGTGAAAACCCTCTCCCCCCCAAGCAGCAGTACGATCCTGGGGATCATGTTGCTGCCATAACCTCTCCTCCACCCCTTAAGGGGCCAGAGCCAAGTGCTTCCCAGGCTGGTGGGAAGACCTTAACCCTTGCAGGAGTTTGGGAAGCACTGGGCTAGAGAGACCTGTGGCATGATGCTTCAGGTCTTAACTTACCTTTTGGAAGAGATGGTCATTTAACTTTATGCTACAAGAAAAAGATGTTTGCCCCATATGACAAATTCCTTCTCATCTGTAAAGTGTTTCAGACTGCAATATCAAGTTATGCAATCTTGATATGTCTGCTAAATTCAGATGTAAGAAAGGGGAAAAGAAAAGAGGAGGGAAGCTATCAGTTCTTCAAATAGGATTTGTAAGTAGAAGATTGTAACATGCTTGAAGATTTAGGACACTCTGGCATCATATTGATATTCTCTGTCACCAACAGTTTGAAAAATACATGTTAAACTTTAAGTTTATCAGGACTCATTCCAATAAACATTCTGCAAGTCACAAACAGTGTAAGGCTACAGGTAGTTGGTGGGCTGGTTTTTTTCATACGAACAAAGTAGTGCTGTATCATTATATAATTACAGTTGGTTGTTCTCATCTGCAAGTTCAGCACCCACAGATTTGACTCAATGCAGGTACTGACCGATGTTTGAAGGGCATCAAGGGCTCCCAGATGAAACCAGAAGAGTCTTCCAGTCGCATCTGGGAGGTGTTTTGAGGTTATCGGCCTCCTTGGGACTTAGAAGACCTCCCAGATGCAATCGGAAGACACTTTTGGTCACATCTGGGAGGTCCTTTGAGGGCTTTCCGTAAGGAACTGACAGTCAGTAGATACTAAGGGCCAGCTGTAGTTAGAGCTTAAAGTTCAAGAAAGATGCAAGCCTATACACTCATACTAGGGAACAAGCTTCACTGAATTCAGTGGGATGGGACTAAATGGGCATTGGATCAAGAAATTCATGTTTTGCTTTTCTACTTTGGATGCTCTATAACAATGACCCTGAAATGGGACTGACCTACACTGCGGTAGTTTAAGCTCACATCTAGTTACCGAACTAGGCCTCAGTGATTCGGTTGCCAGTTATACTGAAAACAACATGTATTTAAATGCTTGCTTTATAGACGTCCACTTTTCCAGTGACATCTGATGACTCAAATCCTTGTTTCCTTTGCAGAGTACACAAACCAAAACTGCCTACAACAACCTGTTCATTAGTTTCCTGCAAGGGTCCGGAAATTAGGCCTGTTTCCTCTCCACATGCTCTAAAAAGGAAGGGCATAGCAAAGACATTTCCTGAACACATTCTTTGTCCACCCTTTCTCTGACAGCAGTGGAAGAATGATGTGGAGCAAACACGATGGGAAAGATAACCCAAGGTCCATGTCTTTGTAGTGCACATCACTTGCTGAGTTGGTGTCTGAAGCTGCAAAGAAAGGTCCTATGAAGGACCAGATGTTTGTTTTCCAAATCAAAAACTTAGCTGAACAGTATTACAAAGAGGGGAGCTCCTTAAACTTGATATTCTTTTAAGATCCTGCCAAAAAAAAAAAAAGGTGTCCCTACTGCCAGGCTTCACATACTATATTCTGGGTTTTTCCTCACAAGCTCAGTGTTAATTAGCACAAGGGCCAGGTGCCAAAACAGGGCAGAGAGAGAGAGAGAGAGAGAGAGAGAGAGAGATCACTTTACAGCACTTCTTGGACATGGCTGTCCTTTTCCCATTTTTATGCTGCCACTTTTCTATTCCGCTATCACTGGACGCTGGCATTTCTTAACCTGGTTCATTTGCTTTCTGTGGTATAATCATATGCAATGAAGATATGCATGGCCAACATTTAAACAGGCTGTGGATCAATTAGTGGTCTTAAGTTTATCTGATTTTTATCAAAGAAGACAGAGCTGTGGGTCGATTGTCAGAGCCCGTGTCAAGATGACCTTTTCAGAGATGTCTACATTGCTGGTCCCCTGGGCAACTTGTTGTCCCCTGTTAGTCTCTGAATGACAGAAGTCTGTTCTGCTCAAGCACAAAGTATACACAGATGTCTATATTACATTCTTATAGGTTTGACAGCAACTGCATGTTGTATCTATAAACTGTCCTTTAGCACTGACACTTCCTCAATGATGATAAGCTAATTTATGCAGCTAAATCTCCTTTGTGAAGAAATGAAAGCTAATTGAGTCATTACAAAGTAATTCAGGAAGGAATACCTTGTATAAATTGGCTTACTTTATAAATCCTTCTCAAGTGATTTTCATGCATCCTAAATGGTGCTAAACAGATTCTCCCCCACCCATCGCCCTGCCATTTCTGCTACCATGAGAAATCAGTTGAGAGACAGAAACTTTCTGGAACTTCAGTCCTTTTATTTGTGTGGGGTGGGAAAGAAAATGCTGAAAAGGGAATGTAGACCAATTGAGGTAAATATGAACAAAGCACAGGAGGTACCTGGAATATTGCTAATATTCTCTTGGCTCCATTTCCTTGGTTCTTCAACTTTTGCTGGTGTTGGCACAGACACAGCTGCAGGCACACTGGTTGAATCTTCTTCTGCAGGCACAAGCAATTGTGAAGAGAGGAAAAAAATTTTGTCAATAAGAATTGTAGTCCAACAGTTTAGAACATATAGCACATGGTTTATAGTGTAAATTTTGCCTCACAGAGACACAAAGTACTCAACACATATGTTGGGAAGCAACCAAAGACAGTGAATCCTGATGAAGAGCAAATGGAATCAATGAAATTAGTTAGTTGTGACTAGGGTTGCAATCCTAAACAAAGTAATGAGGGAGTAAGCCCCACTGAACACAATGAGACTTATGTCTGAGTAAACATGTGTAGGACTGCACTGAAATTCAAGTCCCATTTGTTTCAAGATGGGCGGCCCTGGGGGCTGGTGGGGAGCAGGAGGCGGTGCTGGGATCCAGCGCTTATCCTGGATTCTCCTGGGGAGAACAGAGCGACTTCAAGTCACTCCGCTCTCCTCGGACTTGCGCCACCTCCTGAGGTGGCGCAAGTCCGAAAGCCATAGGAGAAAGGGCACCTTTCCCAGGGGTAAGGGGAAACGTTTCCCCTTGCCTCTGGCTGAATCGCTTTTGGCTGCTATCCTGCGCTGGATAAAAGCACAAGCCTCTTGGCTTGCCTGTTCCAGCGCAGGGTAGCATTACACCCTTAGACCCTGTTTGTGCAACATGCTGTACAACACATTGCACAAGATGTTACACTCAAAACTGTCAGCACCTCATTGTTGTGCAATTGCTTCTGCATGTAGAGCAGTGCAAAATGCCACCTTATTTCCACACGTGTTCCTTGGAACAAAACTCAAAGTCTTGTGGACACTTAAAGACCAACATATTGTCTGTGGTGTAAGCTTTCATGGACTAGAGTCCACTTTGTTAGATGCATCAAGTATCTTCAGCTGGTGCATGATTTTTACACACACGCACAGGTGAAGAAATATATATTGGGGGGATGGACGGACCAAAGGCCATAAAATATAAGACACAGGCTATAATCCTATCCACACTTACTTGGAAGTAAACCACATTGACTATAATGGAAATTACTTCTGAGTCAACATGTACAGGATTGGGCTCACAGTCTGTAAGGTTTCTATGCAATGCACAACTGTACATAAAATAATTACAGTGACTTGATGGGAACATTCAGGATAGATGGCTATACAAAGGTGTGGAAGTTAGGCTTACAGAGTGTACTTCTGCCACAAGACAGGGTAATCTCAAAGATAAATCTGTATCTAAAACAAGCAATTCCACCCCATCCTCCTTGAAAAGGTCTGGAACTCAATCCTATATCCCAACATTATCCCCTATTAATAGCATGATTAGTAACTAGCACTCTATTGTGCTACATTAGTTAAGAGACACCATGTCATTGTGCAATATTAATTAATACCTCAGATAACAGTTTGTGGGTTAATATATTCTACTCAATACTTTAATAACAGTAAACAAAAACAGCTGAGTTATGCAGTAAAATCCATCAAGCCACACAGATGGTTGTGAGGTTTTCATTATGTGGTTTCCATAGCAATCATATTGCAAATCTGGAAGCTTCTTGCAAATAAGCAGCTTGTATTTACATGCCTTTCAGCTGCACCATGGAACTCTTCAACATGTGAAGTTATTATTCCAATCACATACAGTTAAAAGGATCACTGGAATATATTTTGATCCATCAACGTTATTTGAATGATATTTGTAGTGCTTTTTTTTTTTTTTTTAAAGAGGAAAAACCCTTATTTTTTGGTAAGAAATATGATTTGCCAATAATTTCATGCTTGTAAGAATTTTGAGGACACCTGTCATTATACCTAGAGGGGAAAGGACATGCAAAAATGATTATTAGATTCTGTAAAATAAATTCAAAGTGATGCATGGGATTTTACTAATGAAGGGCTATGATAAAATCCTGTAGGACAATGGAGTTTTTGCCAGCAATTTTAACGGGCTAAGACTTCAGACTGATTCCACCATTTCTGCCTTGGGAATTTTTATTTGGATTATCAGCCTTCCCTACTTCTGAAGATGTAGATAATATTTGGAATGTAACCAACACTGCAAAACATGCTTTAAAAAATCTGCCATTAACCCATTTCCCCCCAGCAAATAGGTGTACACATTTGAACCCTGTTGTGTATAAGCAACGTTGGGCAAAAATGGTTTAAAATAGTTCCCTCCGTTATCCCAGTCATAATTGCTTGCACATTCAAAAGGTTTTGCAGTTGTTCTATAAGAGTGGCTTCAGATGTTCTGAAAAGGAGGGGGAAAACAGGAAGTATTAGGTAGTACTTCTGGTAATGGCCTGAGTGGCACTCAAGTGTTTCTTACTGCAACAAGATGCACAATGTCTAAGTAAAGAGTCAGCTCATGTATCTTGTTGCACACTGATGGATGTCTGAAGTTGCTCTCAGATATACGTGCTTGTCTATCCCCAGAACAGTTCAAACTAGACCAATTTTCTGTAGGCTGTGGTAACGGAGTAAGCTCCTTTTTACATCTTTCTAATTTTGTGTAACAATTATTCCAGTTATGTCTGAAATTCATTTCTTCCTACAGTCCCCCTATGGAAATGTCCATATGAAGTCATCCATCCTAGGGCATATGGGTTTTACAGAGGCAATACCATACGAACAGGAATTTCTTGGAAGTCACATTAGATGCGTACACGGAAGGCTGTTCAAGTATTAAACTGTACCAAGGTACAATCACTGTTAGTTTGTATCTCGGTACAGTTATTCTCGCATTTCATTCAATGAAGCTGCAATCTACATACAAGTGTACCTGGACTGCAGGTCTGTAAAAACAAACCTAGGTACAGTCACTCACACAGCAATATGTAGCTGGGTACAGACAGCTGCATCCAAGTGCAGCATATTTCTGAACATTCCTACTTGTGTTACACCTTTAAGAGGTTTGATTGAAGTGGAAGTTGTCTCTTGTTCAACCAGAAGCAGCTATGGAGCTGCCGATAATAATTGAGATCATGGCAAAAGGGGAGGTTAGCTCTTTCACATCATGCCACCTTTCTTCCAAAAACACTCTCTCAGAGTTGTGCTATGCCCACAAAGGAGTTATCTGCAGCAAACTTGCCTCTCCTTGTGTGCCACAGTCCCAGTCAGAACATGCCCCCCCATAGCAGTTTTTAGGCTGCAATCCTAACCACACTTTCTTGAAAGTAAGCCCCATTGAACAAAATAGGATTTACTTCTGAGTAGAACTGGTTAGGATTGTGCCCTTAGGTGAGGGACTTCTACTTTTAAGCATGCCTGTTGCTAACACAAGTAGGTGCATGTCTAGTTCAACCCTTAGTTGAAGTAAGGATGATTATCCTTCAATGTGCCATGTACACATAATAGAGTGAGGTATTCCAGATACCTGTAGGCTCTTCAGGGTATCACATCTCATGGAAAAAACCAATCACCAGGGATTAGAATCACACATTTTTTGATACTGCTGAAATAATTTCCCCCACATACCCACAAGACAATATTTTGGCTCAGAATAGACACAATTAATTGAATAAAGCCATGAAGAAGGTGGCTGCTGAAACAGATCAGATGGATTAGAAAGTAATGTTTTGTTTTAAGGAAAAGAAAACTTGCTATATATTATTTACACATACAACAGCTTTAAAACCTCAGGCCTTTGCCCATTTTGTCTGCCTTGAGAAAAGGCAGTTTGTCTATCCTTGAGAAAAGCAAGTCCATAAAAGTAAGCTACAGCAGGCACCTGTTCCACAGGACCTTCCTCCCCCCAGATTAACGCAAGGGGTGATATAAGGAACAATTCAAGAAATATGCAGTTATGCTGATTTTATATTGATTTAACTATTTCCAGTAGGTGGATCAGAGTTTGTGGCAGACAAGCATAGTTGCTGAAAGAATTTCCTTTCTTGGAGGAAATTGAACCTTTAAGAATTAAGAAAAAATGTTTTAAATATATAGCTTGCTTCTTCTTTACAGACATCTCAAAAATAAGAAGCACATAGTGGGCTGCTGAAGTGAAACATATTTACGTGAAAAATGAGGAGGAAAAATCATGGGGCATGGTGTGGCCAGAGTCCCATTTAGTTTCATTGGGAAACAGAAGTATACTCTTAACTTTGTTATCAAAATCAAAGCGGCTTATGTTTGACCCGGTAGATGGGACTCATTAGCCTGGGAAGGCAGCTCATCTGAGAGAAGGAAAACTCTGATCCCAAACCTCCAAACTGTGGCTACCTGCAGTTATGGAAAAGGCTTCAGGAGTCAACCTCGAGGCAAAATCCGGAGCTGGAGTCCCTGAGGAAGTTCATGGCTGAACATAGTCACATTCTTGCAACTCCTGCGATGCCGCTGGAACCAACCATATTGACTTCTGTCTTTCCATTGGACCATTTCAGCGACATAGAGAGGGGGGATTTGCTGCATGGGTAACAGTCTATCCTCCATATCTACATTACCCAGGCTTCGCGCACTGGAGAGGACACTCTGTTCCAGAACCACTATTCAGAGCGTGATACCAGTCTTCCGAGACTGAAGGATGCCAACACACGTTTGACTAGATCACATACACAGTATCTTTAACAGGTTGAACGAAAAAATATAATTCTTATTATCCACATTTTAGTATTCAGCACACAAATACATTTCAGTATTTGTTATAAAAGAAGAACTTATATGTTTGGTGTTTTTCTTTTACTCTGGGACAAAACATAACACTGTTGTCTTAAGTAGGACTAAACAAAATTCTTAAAACACACGAAGATGCACAGTATGATGTGGGACAGGAGAAAGGAACATTCGGCATCTTGCTAGAACAGAAATTGTGTATTCCTAGGAAAATCTGCACACAAACACACAAATGCATGCCACTGTCAACTTTGTGCATATCCTGACAGCGTGGCAGGCTTTCATCAGAATTCCTCTGTTTCAGTTCTGGATACCATGTGGCAATACCACTTGGGAACAGAGTCAATATACAGTCAACCTTAAGGATTGGTGTAAAAAAAAAACACAAAGAAAAAAGAAAAGGGTTTTGAGCACCTCGACCCTTGAGTTATTAACATTTAGAAAATGACACCACTAGCGTAAGCCAGTTTGAGTTCATGGGATACATAAGGATAGAAATAAAATAAAGGAAAATGTACTGATGCAAAACAACTGCAGCCTTTCAAAAATGTATAAACAAATGCAATGTAGCCTAGTAATTTTTGACATTTTGCCAAGACTATTGCGCTGAAATTGCAAGTGATCATTACCTAATATTGTGCATTATTTCCAATTAATTGCACTTACAGGACTGTATCATAAGGTATTCTTTCTCTTGCTGAAGGAGTCTTCCACCTCTGGAAAAAGTCCTTCTGCAGATACCTGTAATCTTTCAGAAAGGGAAAGTAAACCTTAGAATACAACCCACTGTTTTTTGGTGGTGGGTGAGGGAGGGGGATTGGTTGGCTACTAGGACACTATTGGCACTGAATGAATATTTTGGGAAGGTGGTAGAAGTAACTTGTGAAAGAGAGCCCAAGAATTCACCTATGAAGGTTGACGCTTTGCATTGTTGGTGAAAATCAGTCAGAAGAGGTCTGTAACTTCAGGAAATGGAATAAAACTGCTTCAAGAATAATCCCTTCTGCTTTTGTTACAGCAGTGAACAGTATGAGGTGATCACTGAAATTAGCAGAGAAGAAAATATATAATATATACCTATCCAAATACACTGACACTTGGAAGGGTCTTGTGCAACCTTTGCCTGCCTGCCCTTTTTATGCACCCTTATCTATGCTTGTCTTGAAATAGACCAGTAATACTGGGCTTCCTGGAGAAGGAAAAAATAAAAAACAAGAGAAACAGCTCCATGGTGAGTTCTAGAAAACCCCTACATGAAAATAGATGGAATACACATGGAAATACAATGGCATTTTGTGCTGTTCCCTGTGTGGCTGAGTAACTGAAGGAAATTGCATAATAATTTCAGGTGTGATATCTTTGGCAACATGTTATGAAAGGCGTTGTGCAATGTATGCACAATGTATGTTGTGCACATGTTGCACAAGTGCAAAGCCAAGTCAGGATTCTATTCAGATTTCTATGCGCAAGAAACTTGTGCTGTAACTTTCACATGCACCATTATGCAATGGAAAGATGACTTAGGATACATCATGTTAGGTTGCAGTATTATAGGTTCTTTCAAAAAGAGAGAGTGGTTAAATATTGGCTTGGTTGGGTCTTGTTTTGACCTTTATAATGCCCTCTTGAGAGAAGTTCCTCTAACTTATTAGTTTCATAAAAGCTGCTAAAGGTCAGAAACACAAGGATGGACATATACATGCAATTAGAATGTCAAATGTAGCATAACAGTGCATAACAAATACTTTCTAAGGGGGCAATCCTATCTACAGTCTCCTGGAAGTAAGTTGCTTTTGAGAACTTATGATCAGCAATTCTGACATGTTTGGTATCAGTTGCTCAAGTCTACTTTTTTATTTTACAGTTGTTTGAGACATTGATAGGAGACTAGTTCCAGAGAAGCAGCTATGCGAGTTTGTAGTAGCAAACACAACAAGGAGTCAACTGTGTTTCTAGCTTTGACCTGAATCTTCAGGGTCAACATGAAAGTCATATTCAATAACCTCAATGGATCATCAAAGACACAGATGGATAAATATGGTTCAAAAATATTAGGGTTAATGCTTTCAAAACAGGTTGCTATTGCTGTGCATATGGAAGATAAGGCACAAAGCTTTACATTGCCAGGCTATTAAACTGAAATATCTTCCTTCCATGCGACATCCCTTCATGCTAAACATACCAAGTTCCCTCAAACTTTCCACATAGGGCTTATTCTCCAGATCATCCTAGTTGCTATTATTGGAACATGCTCCAGTTGGGCTACATCTTTTATAAAGTGAGGTGCCCAGAATTGGACACTGTATTCCAGGTAAGGTCTGACCAATGCGGAGTAAAGTGGAACCTCTATTCCTCATGACTTGGAAGCGATACTTCTACTAATGCAAGCTAAAATTGTGTTAGCTTTCCTTGTAGCTGCATCATACTGATGACTCATATTCATCTTGTGATCCACTGCAACTCCAAGATCCATCTCACATGTTGTGCTGCAAAGCCAGGTATCTCCCATTCTATACCTTTGGTTATTTTTGCCTATGTGCATAACCTTGCATTTGTCTCTGTTGGACTTTATCTTACGGAGACTTAAATTCAATGGGACTTATTTCTGAATAGCCATGCACAGCAAAGCTGTGCTGTTCAACATCTGCAATTAAAACCTACAAATAAAGTTACCATTATGGATGGCAAGTGGATCCAAAAGTTACTTTGGATCCATTGCATCCAAACACAAAGCAGAAAATGTTCTCATCATGTGATATTTTCCATGCATATTTATCAGCAGAGGAAAAAAAACATATCTTGATTTAAAGTCATGCCTGAAAACTAAATCTCTCAAATTGTAACAAAAGTGACATGGCATAATATTTACAACAATAGCATCAAAATCTGAACAGCTGATTTGAGCCACTGTATTGCTTGCTTTATGGATCATTTGTGGGGTTAAACACTGACATTTATTTCCTGCTCTTTGTCCAAGTAGATCCATTTCTGAATCCAGAAGAATATAAATAAGGAAAGTTGTAGGCACAGCTCACCATGGAAAAAGAAAGCACAATGCAATTTGGGACACAAATCCACAGGAAAAATTAGGTTTACAGATTTTTCTCTTGGTTGCTTTAGCCATTTTAAGCAACTGATACGTATTCTTTATGTTGACAGCATAGTAGCAAGAAATTCAACCAGAGAGACAATTTGCCATATTTTCATTCAGGGTCAATATAATTAGATGTGCCTGCCATTTTGGGGTTGCATGAAGTTGACATTACCATGTCCTACAAATTAGTCTAGATTTTATTCCAATTTCATTAAAATAGCCTCCTTCAAAAACTACATCATCTAGTTATATTGTACTAATAAAAGCAAAAATGAAACAGTGCAAAATGAACAGACATTTTAGAAGTCTAAATACTTGATGTCTAGAGGGGCAGTGTTTCAGTCTTCATTCTTTGACAACTCAAACTTCTGTCTCCTACTTGCACCCTACCAAAACATAAGGTGTCCATTTGCAAAATGACATCCCAAGCTGGGCAATGCACATATTCATAGAAAAAGTTGTAAAGTTTCACAGCATACACTTTAGGTCAGCTTGTTAAGGATAGATTTTACTTCTTGAACAAGCTCTGGCAACTATTGCATCAAGATGGCAGCCACTGCCACTTCAAAATACAAACTGGAGCAAAAGCTCCACTACAGTGTTGTTAAAATACCACTAACTCCTTCAAGATTATTTTCAGTACTTGACCGATGATTAGCATGTCCGAACCTTTGCTGAGTTTGTTCACTCTCCTCCAAAAGAGCCCTTCTTGGTTTTTCCCAAGTGAAACATTCAAGTGATATTTAAGATAGCACACCCACACACACTTAGAAAGAGAGAGAGTGCAAGCGAGCAACCAAGTAAAAATGGCTGCACATTAGTTGATTGCTTATTTCCGTTTGCACACTGAGGTACAAAGTGAGTAGTGCTGATGCTGTTCCCAGTGTGCTCTACAGTGATGGTAGACTTAAGTGTTTTTAACACTTCAGAGATTAGGAGCAATAATTGAAGTGAGCCAAATGGACAGTCCCTGGTCTTATTTGAACAACTGACACCATTGTTTTGGGTACACCAAAGTGCCTTAAAGAATAGTAAACAAAAGCAGGAATGTTGATTCCATTGCCATATAAGTACCAAAGGAAGTAGGGAGGTTGCTCACTCACAATTTATTTGTAAAAAAGATACTGATATACTACTTTTTATTCCAACCTACCATCAAAAAGTAATAAAGCAGTTTATATAGCAAAAGAGCAACAGAAAAAAATGAAGCAAGAAAAAGAGCAGCTCTGCATCTCTTCGGCAAGGAGCTCAATGGTACAGAACCAGTTTTTCAGGCAGGAGGTTCCAAGTCCAGGCCAAGATGAGCAGAGAAAGTCCAGAAACTCAAGAGGACGCTACCAGTCATTGTGGATAACAATGAGCTAGAGAAACCCGCTGCCCAATTCAATACAAGGTAGCTTCTTATGTCTCTGAAAAATCTATCCAGCTGTACAAGCCTTACAATACACGTTAAGCCCAACAGGACTAGGTAGAGACTTTGAGCCTTGCAATTATACCAGATGCTAAAGGCAGCCCCTACTGATCGAGAATATAGTATTAGTTCTAGGCCTTAAGATGTCACTAACAGCCCAGTCCTGTGCATGTTTGTTCAGAATTAAGCTCCCTTACTTTCTCTTACTCCGTAGTAAGCGCGTATAGGATTGCAGCTCGCTCACAAACTGAAACGACGTTGTTTCAATGCTGTCAAGATTTTTACGCCATGCCAATTCTGCTACCTACTGATGGAGCACTTAACTGTTTAAAAAGCCATGAGTGCTGCCTCTGTTACCTTGACATATTTAACAATAACATTTGCTCACTTTTTATGATTAATATAAGGTCTCGTTCTGGGGGTATGCAATTCTGGTGCCGTGTTCTAAAATGTTTCACTGTATTGCTTCTTAATCTTAGACAGGCATGTCACGGAGCAAGAAGACTTCGCTTGCAGAGAAACATTCTATGTTGGGTGTGTAATGTGCTGAAGACGTTCAAGAATAAACAAAGTGTTGCTAATGTGAAACACGAAGCCAGCTGTCAAATAGGTAGTCAACAGTGAAAAAGCTCCAATACAAGTAAAATTACTTTTGCCTCTCTAAGATGACAAGATTCTTCAATGTGGGATTCTCTCACTTAGAAGCAGCCAAGTTCTGTCACATAATGTTCACATCATATTGGTTTTACAAATCAATAGTGTCAAAAATGCTTTCATGTTGGCCCACTGAAAGCAGCAAAAGGAGTGATTGATCAGGACCAGTAATAAGGCATCTTATTTTCATATAAAGCAAATTTGTGGGAATCAAATGCTTGATAGATTGATTCTGAAGTTTTCAGGCAGTGAACTGAATGGGCTGTCAGAGTGGGCTGTGCTGCTATGATCCAGCTACCCCCCACTCACACACACATAGCACACAATGTAAACATCTGTGTTGGATGTGTGTGATGCTCAAATTTGGGCACACAAAATGTATTGAAATCCATTAAAGCCAAGCCTTGTTTCTGCCATCAAGGTCCTGCTTTCTGGCCTGTTACTAACAGCAATATGCTTAGTTAGTATCTTAGCAGGGCCTTTTGAGTGATGGCTTATGATGGGACAAGCTAGTTAATCTTTGAGCAGGAACAAAGCTCTTCGTGGTTCCTCATTGCTATGCAACTCAAACGCCAGAGAAATTGAGGACCCCTTGCTAGCTGTTTTTTATTAAATGAATTGAAAATCTTTTTTTTTAATTGTTCAGGAAAGCTCTCTCTTTTTAAGCACTGTTTACTGTATGTTTGTTAGCTGAATTGACTGCTTTTACTGTTTGCTGCTTTTACATTGTTTTATGCTGTTTTGACAATTTAATTTTTTATTGCATTTTATTGTGTTTGTTATTTGCAATACCTATTGTGAGACGCTTTGAGTTTTAGGAAAACCAGGATGATGGTGACAACGGAGGATGATGACGATGACGACAAACAACAATTTAAATTTATTAATTCAGGGACTTCCAAACTCTGGCCAGGGAGCTGGATCTGGGGTTTGGACTAACCCATTCTACCCATGAGTGGAGCTTATCATTCCACTGTGTTGCCGCTTGATTTTCAGTGAGATCAGGTGACAAGGCACTCTGGGCAGTCATGTCTGCCCGGACATCCTGTTGCGCAGTTTTCTGGGATGCCAGGCAACAGATGTGACTGACCAGAGTATCCCTATCACCCAATCTCACTGAAAGTTACATGGCAACATGGCCAAACAGTAAGCTCCAGTCTGAACGGGGACTGGTTTTTCCGTACACAGCAGTTGTAAGTTTGGGAACTGCTGTATTAATTAATTAATTAATGGGAAGATTTCAAGAGTTCACTGTGTATACCATAGAAAGTCACTATATTCAGCTTCTAAAAAGAACAGGAAATAAGCTACTGACTGTATTACCATGTTTTAGGGCAGTAGCAAACAAGTGAAATGAGAAAGTTGGTATATTCCTTTTGGGAATGTTACTGGGGGGAAAAATGATTAAGCCACAAAAATTTGGTGGATACTACAAAAAGTGCTAAGAAATGTGTTTTATTATATCCTATGCTGTGTGAAAATGACTGTTTTCTGGGTCCAGGATACCTGTGCATCTGCTGGCAAGATGCTTTGGAACCAAGTATACTTATGGACCACAGCTGCAAATATCACAGGTTTTATTACATTTGTGACCAAAGTACAATTATTGCTGACATTTGAGGTTTAGGGCTGAAATCTTGCAAAGGTCAACCTGAACAGTGAAGTAATAATCCCTGGGAACATTTCTTAAAAGTTGAAAGGGGACTCCTCCAGGCACAGAGTAGATCATGATCAGCAGATTGTGGCTCCACTATACATTACTAGCCAAACTCAGGACCAAAGTGATCAGATATCATCTGTGACAAATGTTGTGGTTATTGCATTATTTGAACAAGTGATTTAAACTAACACTTGCTGGAATAGTTGCTATGTCTTGGAAATCAGAGAGAAATTAAGTTTTATGATGTGTTGTATTTTACAGTCAATTTTAAACGCTTTTTATTTTAAATTTAAATATCCCATTAAATACATTTGCTAGAGGAGATACATTTAAGCACATCCAAGCGCTGAAGCATGCCCAGTGAAATTTTCCCCATCTCAGAAAGACGGATACCCTTATATTTGTTTCTTGCAGTGAAGTTGAGTTGCCTCCCCTAAAGGACCATTGTGCTTCAAGGTCAATTTTATGGCAACACAATCAAGATTTTATCTTAAGGAAGGTTAAGGGGATAAAACTGCATGGAATGAGATTAGGCTAGAGTAAAACTTTTGTCCCAAAAAAGTATTCTATTACATTTATATCCTGTGGAATTCAAGGCAGCATCCCCAAGCTATCTCCTGTCCAGAAACACAATCTGCTTAGCTACAGTCAAAGGGGTTGCATCATGTGACCCTCAGTTTGTGCCCTAGGGCTCAAGTCACAGTTTCTTACCTAGCTCAGGGTGTTAAAATGAGGTGCCTCATGGACAGCTGGTATAGACGTACCACCTAAATAGTGATAAATGCAAGGGGGGGAAGCACTTTGTAGAAGTGAAGGGTTCTTTGTTAAATCTGTACAGGCTCTGAGTAAGAAGACAAGAGTTCTCTCTCTTGTTCCTGCTTTTTTGCTATTAGGCCTGTTTATGCAACAGACAACAGTGACTCTAGATCACATACAATGGGCTCAAAACAATAACAAAGTACATTATACCTGTTGTGGCATCTGGGTCAGAATAAAGGGCAATCAGGAGGATGCAGATCAATTAGTAACAGCAAAATACGCACATAAGGATCAAATTACAAGGAAGTAAGACAAATGCAGAATGCCACCTAGTAAAGATAAATGGCAAGCATCAAAGCTGGCTCATCCCTGCAGCAGACAATGTGGCTACTGTCAAGCAGCAGGGAGCAGCAAACAGACTCAGGATGCCCTTCACCCCAAAGAGTCACCACCTTCCTCCCACCCACAGCAGGCAGCGCCACTCTGATCCTCTTCGCCACTTCTTACCTTGCTCCTTCCTTACGTGAGTTCTTTAAAAAAAAATCAGCAAGTGCATTTCCAAAGGATTGTGGAAGGAAGGAACAAGGTGCAGGGGCAGGGAAGGTAATCAACCACTATGACTCTACACACACACAAAATGGTGAAAGTGTGATGATTTCTATGGCTCAGTGTTCCACACTTCCTATTTTGTTGAAAAGAATGGCATGAGAATGAGCAACATGGAGGTAGGGGGTGGGATCACTGCCTTTGGCATAGGTTTCTGGTGGTGGGTTGGGAGTAGAAGATCACCTCAGGCCATACCTGGGAAGAACTACATTGGACATGGGGCAAGACTGGATGAAAATCATGTATGCAATGGTTCCAAAGATGGTAACAGCACAAGATCAGTGGAAAAGCCAAAATGTCAAGACATCCCCACTTCTCAGAGCTCTAATGGAGAGCCACCATTAGCTAGAGGTGTTCTCAAACTTTTTTATTTTTTCACAGATTTTGTTTCCCCCCTCCCCGAAGGAGGAAAAGTGCAGAAAGTGGTGTTATGTGTTTTTACTCCAAGGGTGTATTTTTATACATTATAATTGCTTTAAAAGTATACTAGGTAGGTCAGTGATTTTCAGCCTTTTTCATCTCACAGCACACTGGCAAGGCACTAAAATGGTCAAGGCACACCATCAGTTTTTTGACAATTGACAAGGCACACTGTGCTGTCAATGGGGGGCTCACATACCCCAATGGTCCTATTGGTAAATGATCCTCTCCTAAATTCCTACAACACACCTAGGGATCATTTGCGGCACGCTGGTGTGCCACAGTACAGCGACTGAAAATGGCTGAGGTAGGTCATATAAATGGTTTGATGTCAGCAGTCATTGGTTGAGTCATTATCATGAAACTCCTTCTTGTCCTGTCGAGCCCCTTAATTTTTTTTATTTTTGCAGAATTGGTGTGTGGTGTTTTTTTTAAAAAAAAACACCAAAATGAGAAGTGCCGACAGTGGTGTTATGTGGTTTTACTGCTTTATCATTGCAGAATCATGCCTCTAATCATGGCACATTGGAAGTAATAGCTTTCAAGCAGATATGGAGGCACATTGGAACGAATAGCTTTCAAGCAGAAACCTCCATGGAACCCCTTAGCTACCATTTCAGGCAGGTTCCAATTTATTTGTTTATTACAGTTATACTCCAATATGTCTTTGATGGTGCACTAAAGGCAATGTATTGGATGTGTTTTCCAGGTGGCCTCTCATCAAGGCACTGATCAGATCTAAACCTGCTTAGCTTCCCAGAAAGTTGCTGCTTGGTATGCCTTCAGACTTCACAGAAAATGACCTTGTACAGAACAGTCACATAAACATGAAGAGCTTCCTAAAGTTATCAAATATAAAAATATAGCATTCGGTGTGTACCCCTTCAGATACCAAATTTAAATACGTTTTTGGAAAAATTAAAATACATCTATAGTATATTTTGTTTGTTCAATTTAACTTCTGATTAATAACATCCTTTGCTTTCAGAACTTTGCATATCTATCACATTTACTGTAGAAGTGCTACCATGATCTGTATTTAAGAAAATACTTAATTTTTATATATAGCAAGTGAGGCAAGTTCACCTATGTAAGCTTATACTCTTAAAAAACCTTGCCTGTTATTTTCATCTTGTTGTAATGAACTTCAACTCTAGACACCAAGGGGAAGGGGAGAGATTTATATTTAGTTGTCAAGAGACACTTGACCATCTAGAAACATTTGATCATAACAATCCTAAGAAATTATATTATCAGAATCATGCAGAATTCAATGAAGCAAAATATAAAATTAAGCTCAGAATACCAGAACATCTTCAAAAAATACCACTTTGTTGTTTTGCAGATATGAGAACATACTTTAGGAAAAAACTTGAAACACAGAGAATCACTGGTTAATGCAAATAAGACAACAAAGAAAGAAAAAAAATAATGAGTGAGATGATGGGACAAAGCTGTAAGACATGTCAATTCTTTTAATTAAAAACATATGTAGCAGACATGGTGCTAATGAGCCAATAAACTCAAGAGGCCATATTTACTATTCTTGCTTGATTCCAGTGCCCTTAACAACCAAACTGAACTGTTCTAACTTACATTGGATGAAACAGAATGCTTTACTTCTTTAAATGCCAGAACTGTCTAGCACTATGGTGGAAGATGATGTAGAACTTGAGCTGATGAAGTTGCTCAGGGTCACACAGCCAAGCTTGGTTCTGAACTCAGTTATTCCATATCCAAGACCTATCTGTTAAAACACACTCGGTACTCTGACTATCAATTTTTTTCATACCATCAGACTTGTACACAGAATTCTCATTATGAAACACTTCAAACATACCTGGAAGTAGTTCATAAATGCTATCGTCTATTGGGTCTGTGATAGTTTGCGTTGAAGGTATATCATTTTCCTCAATGTCATCATAGTCTTCCTCCTCTGGAATAATTTCAGACGTCATATCTGTTAACAAGAATGCAGTAAGAGGTTTACAACAGGTATCCACCCAACACACACACACACACACACACGTTTGCTATACTATAGTAGGAAATCCGTAGGAGAACAAACATTCAGTACTTGATGTTGATAAGACTACTACTATCACTTTTATTATTATTAAACCAGCACTTTAAGTAGAGTGGGCAAAACTTACTCTCTGCACCACTGAAAATTTTACAAATGGCAAGAAGCTTAACAGCAGCTTTTTCACATGGTTACTTGAAAGTAAGTCTGAGAATCTTGAGAATCTGAGAATATTGGAAATCTTATTTCCAAATAAGTGTACACACTCTCTCACACTCATTCCAGAAAGTAACCTGAAAAATGGGGAAAAGCAGCATAGGTTCTGTGATAAACAGAAATCTATTAAAGTGCTATAAAGCTTTTTTATTTTTAGCATGCATCACAAAGATTACCTTGTAATACGAATCGAAGTCTCTGCACCCATTCCTCCGCTTCTTTGGGAGTCGCCGCTGTAAACTGTTTAGAAACTTGATTTTATTACTGGTCGGTTATGAAAATTTTAAAAAAAATACAGCCAGCACGATATTAGTAATGAAAAGAAAGTAGCATTCTTGTCACTTCCTTCAAGGCATGATTAGTTATTCTTTACATGTCTTCTGGTACTTTTCTTGCAAGGATGCTTCTTATAATGTACAGTTAATTTTGACAAATTTACGTAATTGAAGCCGAGGATGATGGATTTGGAACTCTGATCAGCAGCTGGCAGCTGTGCAGAAAAAAAAAGGAGCTGCTTCTCTTCATCAATGTCAGAAGCAGGACTGATGAACAAAATTCGCCCTTGACAATTAGAAGACACCCATGAATTTCTTTAGACTGCTGGGTACAGTTTTCTTAAAAATGTTCTTGTCAGATTCCAACACAGTACCTGACAACTTAATTAACTGGCTTTCAACCGCAATCTCAGATATTTAAAACTTATTAAACTTACATCCCACATTGATGCCTAGCTGATAGATCTTGAATCACACAGCTGATATGCGCTGTTACTTTGATTTTTTTTTTCTCCCAGTCCTCTAAGCAATACAATACATATTTAACATTTGGGGATTTAAAAAAATCTGTATGATTCAATTCTTTTACAAATATAATTCATCCAAGAAATCAGGCAGACCTATTAGATAATAGATACTCAAATATAAGCAGTCAAGTAGACCAATAGATTAAGCAGAAATTACATATTGGTTGTTCTTATCCAAAGAAGATAGTATGAGAACTTAATCTGATATTTTTAAATAAAGTCTATTATAAGCATGTATAAGGTAAGCAAATCAAGGACGTTTTTTCCCTCCTTCTCTAACACGTCAGGAGTTGTTTTATTGAAATGTTAATGTCTCCATAACTGGAACAGTAACAGTTTTATCAATTTAATTTCAACACGACATAAAAATTCCAACCTGATAGATGCGTTTATCAGGAGCAGAGATTTCAAAACAGCAATCTTTCTTTCCATCCTTCCGAAGGGTATTATTCATTTTGACGGTGTAGCCATCTATAGCAAATTCACCTTTCTGTTGTTTGTCTGTTGGAGATAAAAAGCAAAGATAGGGTTTCATTTGCAACACTGAACGTGAATGGCCCAGCAGGTTATCATTTATTCAGATTTTGTTTTCCATTTCATGAATATTCGAGAGAACGGGTTACACACATGATTAGCTGAATGGTTTAGGTGATGCCTTGGGAGATAAAGCTAAAAAGAAGGTGCAAAACAAAGTACATTTTTATGAAGCCTGCCTACAGAATCCCACAGGGCGATGCTTACAGATGGTCCTATTTAGTGAGAAATGCATGCAATGACTCTTGTACCTGGGGAGAGCCAAGAACTGGAACCTGGAACGTGTAAGGCAAGTGTACCATAAATCAGTGTCGCTTTCCGGTTCAGTAACAACTGGGAAAACCTGTCCAGTGAAGAAGAAGAACTTGCTGATCTCCCTGCTATATGTGTCCCACTACCACATCTCAAAAAGTGAACCTCAGTTGCTGCAAGAATTGCAAATCTTCAGCCATTGTCCAATACAGTGGAATACATGCTGGGTAAGTAACAGCATGACAATTAACTCTTCTGAGTTCTGGAGCAAATATACACAACTCATGCATGTAGTTAAAGAATGGAAAGAAAAGGTGTTCACATGCATTAGGAATCACATGCATCAGTAATAGAATAATTCAAATGCTTAAATCCATGGTATGCCCATGCCTTGGATGTTGTACGCAGTTGTAGTTGACCTTCTCAAGGAAGTACCATTAGAACTCTTCTGCTTCCTTGATTTGCACACAAGGTTGCACCAGATTCTTGAGCCTGTGTAAAGTCCCCAAGATCATCACATGCTTTTCTTTGATTCAAAATTTTCTAGCCTCAAGGTAATTAGCATTTCTTTGGATAATGTGCACAATGCTTCATATGATTTCTGCAAATGCTCAAATATCAACATCAGAATAAAGGAAACAACATGAAGAAGTTTATAACCACAAAAATGGATACCTATATGATTACCTGCCCTTGCATAATGTGCTTTGAACACACAATCAGAAGTCTTTTCGGGGAAGACAACAGTCTTAGGCCTAACTGGGCTGGTAAAATGGGCAGAGAAAAGTAGCAAACATTGAGCAGGTGATCTGTAGGAGGCATGAATTTAGATTAAGTCTCAAACAAGAAAAAAAATTATTGTGAAAGGGGGAAAACAAATATACAGGAGCACTCTTTGCAACAAGGAAAGATCAAAGAGAAATAGAAATAATCTGATACGCAAGACCATTAATCTAACGTAGAGAAAGAAGACAAGGAACTGCTATAAAGTCTTCCTTCTGTAATGCAAGAATTAAGAAGCATCTGCCAAGTTTGAGACGCAGAAAATTTTTTTAAAAGAAATGTTTTCTACTAGATGGAGGATATGTACTGGATGAATTTACTATCATGGGATGTCACTAAAGTCAACTGTATAACTAAGTTATACAGTTATACTGTATATACGAGTACATATACTGTATGTATGTATGTATGTACATACGTACGCGCATGCGCGCGTGCACACACACACACACACACACACACACACACAGTATAACTATACAGTTTTACTGTATAGTTCTAATTCAAGTAGAATTAGAAAAAAATCAAGAAAGACAGGGCCATTAACTACCACCAATCTGGTCGGCTAAAGGATATAAATATGCTTTGAGTGACCCAAAGCCTGGAAGTGATAAGGGAGCAATTCATCTATAGGTTACTCTGCGGCTTCTCTTTCATTTCCTCTGAAGCAACTGGAGCTGCCTGCTATCAGAAACAGGATGTTGATCTGTCCCAAACAATTCTTCTGTTTTTAGGATAGATGCTGACAGTTAGGTACGCTTAAAAATAAGGCTCAGCATAGTTTAGCTGCAACTGCAACCAAGTCTAAATTGTGCTTGGCTTTCTTATGGAAATCCACTGCAGATGGTATGGGAAACCCCAACTGAAAGTCATCTACAAAACTTTTATAGTATATCAATATAACTTTCAGGAAAGAGGTCCTACTGTTGCAACTGGAACACACAATTTTGCAGAGGGGTTGATGAAGCTGAACTTTAAATGGCTTTTTTGGGGTGAAATAAAAGGTGATCATTTGTTAACCAAATTAAATTGCCAGAGGGGTAGCTTCGTTAAGTCTGCTTCCTCAAAAATCAACAAAGCAACTTGTATCATCTGAAGGACAAACCAATTTATTTTAGCACAAGCTTTTGGGAACTACAATCCACTTCATCATATGCATCAAGTGATGTCCTAGTGCTCTCCATAAACCTGAGATGAAAATAGAGAGAAAATGAAAACCTTGCTTTAGAACATTTCAAGGTTTGCTCATAATGTGTGTTAGGAAAGTAAGGCTAATAGGCACAAAAATTACACGGAACAAGTGTTTCTAGCACATATTCTTCCACACAGTAATAGTGTCACAGTTGGGTACTGCCCTGCTGTCCCACATCATGAAAGCAACTTCCCTTGCTCCAGATGTTGTAAGCATCATGCTCACTATGAGAAACCACAAATTTCATGGATCTCAGTAGGCCATGACAACTGAGTGAACAAATCCAAGCTGAATCACTCAGTACATGAAGTTGCCATATTCCAGGTCCTCAAATCCAGTCAGTCTAATTTGCATACAGTGCAGGGTGACCAGATGTCCTCTTTTTCCAGGACACGCTCTCATTTTTAGCGTCATGTCCTGGAAAATAATTTAAATGCCCTCCTTTTCCCTGTAAGCGAGCCCCTGCAGGCAGCGCATAGGCTTCTTGTAATTAATTATACGTAATAAATTATATGCAATATCGTTTTTAATAGCAAGTAATAAAGTGTTTAAATGAACCACATGAAGTTACTATATGAGTGTTTTTAGCTTTTATCTTGTCATGTTCTATATTTTTCTGGGATGTCCTACATTTTGGGGTGCCTGGATACAATGCAAATCATTTGCTTATTATGCAAACAGATCGGTGAGCTGTGGAAATGTTAAAGCACCACTGGTACTGCTTTTCCCACAGTGTAGGTTACGGCACTATTATTACCGCCACAGATTACCCTCATCCCCTCTCTCCCTCTGCAATCCTCCATTACTCTCATCCCCTCTCTCCCTCTGCAATCCTCCATTACCCACAACCTCCCTCTCCTCCCTCCCCCCTTTGCAATCCTCCATTACCCTCATCCCTCTCCCTCTGCAATCCTCCATTACCCACAACCTCCCTCTCCTCCCTCCCCCCTTTGCAATCCTCCATTACCCTCATCCCCTCTCTCCCTCTGCAATCCTCCATTACCCTCATCCCCTCTCTCCCTCTGCAATCCTCCATTACCCTCATCCCCTCTCTCCCTCTGCAATCCTCCATTACTCTCATCCCCTCTCTCCCTCTGCAATCCTCCATTACCCACAACCTGCCTCTCCTCCCTCCCCCCTTTGCAATCCTCCATTACCCTCATCGCTCTCCCTCTGCAATCCTCCATTACCCACAACCCCCTCTCCTCCCTCCCCCCTTTGCAATCCTCCATTACCCTCATCCTCTCTCGCTCTGCATTCCCCCATTACTCACAACCCCCTCTCTCCTCCCTCCCCCTTTGCAATCCTCCATTCCCCACATCCCTCCTCTCTCCCCCTGCAGTCCTCCATTACCCACAACCCCCTTTTCTCCCCCTGCAGTCCTCCATCCCCCACAATCTCCCTTTCTGCCACTCCACTCCTGCATCATCCCCTGGGGGCTGGGGATAAGAACAGGCCCTCAGCTTGGCTGTACTTGTAAGAGGCGACCAAACAGCCACTGGGTAGATGGGACTCGTCAGCCTGGGAAGGCAGCTCATCTAAGAGAAGGAAACTCTGACCTCAAACCTCCACTGCCTTGTGGCTATATCCAGTTGTGGAAAAGGCTTCAGGAGTCAATCTTGAGGCAAAATCCAGAGCGGCAGTCCCTGAGGCAGTTCGCGGCTGTACACAGTCACGCTCTGGCAACTCCTGCGACACCGCTGGAACCAACCGTGTTGGCTTCTGCCTTTCCATTGGACCATTCCAGCAACGTGGAGAGGGGGGATTTGCTGCATGGGTAACAGCCTATCCTCCATACCTTCTTTGCTCAGGCTTTGTGCGCCGGAGAGGACACTCCAACTTTGCCAGACAGCGTCGGCACGACACGGGAAGCAGCAGTTTACCGGTTATAAGTCTTCGCTCGATTGGTGTAGATGCCAGGGGCTGCTTCCAATGGTGGGAGAGATCATTGAATCTCATTGGGCAGCTACCGCCTGTCTTAAGCTGGGCAGTCCCCAGCCAGTAAGGTGTTGCCTCGCCACGGTCCGTTAACCTCACAGGGTGTGTGGGGTTTAGGGTGAAAACCGACAAGCAGATCGACAACTCTGCACCATGCAACAGAAAAGAGAAAACTCCTGCCCTAAAGCTGGGCACCTAGAACGTAGGGACAATGACACCTGGCTTCTCTGACAACCTGCAAGAAATAGATGACGCACACAAAACAGCTGTCATTGACATGGAACTGAGCAGACTGCAGATGGACATTGTCACCCTTCAAGAGACAAGGCTGCTGGATTCTGGATCTGTCAAGGAGAGAAATTTCTCATTTTTCTGGCAGGGAAAACCACCAGACGAAACCAAACGAAACCAGGGAAACCGCAAACGGTCAGAAATACCCTGCTGGAATCCATCATCCCACCTACTGCGGGAAGTGAAAGAATTTTGTCCCTGCAGCTCCAGTCATCAGCAGGACCTGTCACTCTCATCAGTGCATATGCACCAACTCTGTCTCCAGCAGAAGCCAAAGACAAATTCTACGATGACCTGGCCACCACTATCAAGAAGATCCCTGTAACTGATCACAGTTCGTGGCCCACTTGCTTAGGTCAGTTCGGTACTGGGAAGATGAACAAAAATGGCCAACGCCTGCTAGAGCTTTGCTGTCATCACGGTCTCTGCATCAGCAACACCTTCAACACGAAGCCCCAACATAGAGTCTCTTGGAGACACCCAAGATCAAAGCACTGGCACCAGCTCAACGCGATTCTCACCAGACACTCCAGCCTTCCCAGTATTAAGATCACACACAGTTATCACGGTGCTGCCTGCGACACTGACCACTCCCTGGTGTGCAGCAGAGTGAAACTGTGAACAAAGCGACTGTATCACACGAAAAAGGAAGGAAGACCTCGCATTGATACCAACAACACCCGGGATCAGAGAAAAGTAGAGGAATTTGCACAAGCGCTTGAGGAATCTCTTCCAGGCCCGGCCGATGCAGATGCATCCAACAGATGGGAACATTTCAAGAATGCTGTTTACAACACCGCCTTGTCCATATTCGGCATGGAGACCAACAAGATGGCAGACTGGTTTGAAGCCCACTCTGAGGAGTTGCAACCAGTCATTGAGGAAAAGAGGAGAGCTCAAGCAGCATACAAGGCCTGTCCCAGTGAGCGCAACCTGCAGGTCCTCAGAGCTGCTCGCAGTAAAGTTCAGCAGACTGCCAGGAGATGTGCTAACGACTACTGGCTCCAGCTCTGTTCCCAGATACAGACAGCAGCTGACACAGGCAACATCAAGGGGATGTATGATGGTATCAAGCAGGCCCTAGGTCCAACACAGAAGAAAATTGCCCCTCTGAAGTCTGCTGCAGGCGAGGTCATCCAGGATCAGGTGCAGCAGATGGAATGCTGGGTGCAACACTACTCTGAGCTATATTCCACAGAAAATGTAGTCAGCGAAGAAGCGCTGAACAACACTGAGTACCTGCCTGTGTTGGAGGAGACTGACAGTGAACCAACCCTAGAAGAACTTCACATGGCCCTGGACTCCCTTGCCTTTGGCAAGGCACCTGGAAAAGACAGCATCCCTGCTGAAGTCCTAAAGTGCTGTAAAGAGATCATTGTTACTGAGCTGCATGAAATCCTCTGTCTCTGCTGGAGAGAAGGTGGAGTACCTCAGGACATGAGGGATGCAAACATCATCACGCTGTACAAGAACAAAGGTGACAGGGGTGACTGCAACAACTACCGCGGCATCACTCTCCTTAGCGTAGTAGGAAAGCTGTTTGCCCGAGTTGCACTGAAGAGGCTCCAGGTACTTGCAGAGAGCATCAATCCAGAATCGCAGTGCAGATTCCGAGTCAACAGGTCCACCACTGATATGGTATTCTCCCTTGGACAGCTGCAGGAGAAATGCAGAGAACAACGACAGCCCCTCTTCATAACCTTCATAGATCTCACGAAGGCTTTCGACCTGGTCAGCAGGGACGACCTCTTCAACATTCTCCCCCAAGATCGGATGTCCACCCAGGCTCCTCAGCATCATCAGATCTTTCCACAAGGACATGAAGGGCACTGTTGCCTTTGATGGCTCCACATCAGACCCCTTTGACATCCGAAGCAGAATGAAGCAGGGCTGTGTCCTTGCGCCAACCTTGTTTGGGAATTTCTTCGCTGTCCTGCTGAAGCATGCCTTTGGAACTGCAACAGAAAGCATCTATCTCCGAACCAGATCAGACAGAAAGTTCTTCAACCTCTCCAAACTGAGAGCAAAGTCCAAAGTCCAGCTGAAATGTCTGCGTGACTTCCTCTTTGCCGACGATGCAGCTGTCACCACCCACTCTGCCAAAGCTCTCCAGCAGCTCATGATTTGTTTTAGCAAGGCCTGCCAAGATTTTGGACTGACAATCAGCCTGAAGAAAACACAGGTCATGGTTCAGGATGTGGACTCACCTCCCTGCATTACCATCTCTACGCATGAACTGGAGGTTGTCCATGACTTTGTGTACCTTGGCTCAATGTCTCTGACACTCTTTCTCTCCATACTGAGCTAAACAAACGCATCAGTAAAGCAGCTACCACATTTTCCAGACTTACAAAGAGAGTATGGCCCAACAAGAAGCTGACGGAACATACCAAGAACCAGGTCTACAAAGCTTGCGTCCCGAGTACACTTCTGTACTGCAGCAAGTCATGGACTCTTCGCTCACAACAGGAGAGGAAACTGAACGCTTTCCACATGCGCTGCCTCCGACGCATCCTCAGCATCACCTGGCAGGACAAAGTTCCAAACAACACAGTCCTGGAATGAGCTGGAATCCTTAGTATGTGTGCACTGCTGAAACAGAGACGCCCGCATTGGCTTGGTCATGTCGTGAGAATGGGCGATGGCCGGATCCCAAAGGATCTCCTCTATGGAGAACTTGTGCAGGGAAAGCGCCCTACAGGTAGACCACAGCTGCGATACAAAGATATCTGCAAGAAGAATCTGAAGGCCTTAGGAATGGATCTCAACAGGTGGGAAACCTTGACCTCTGAGCGTCCCGCTTGAAAGCAGGCTGTGCAGCATGGCCTCTCCCAGTTTGAAGAGACACTTGCCCAACAGACTGAGGCAAAGAAGAAAGGCCCATAGGCAGGGAGACAGACCAGGGACAGACTACATTTGCTCCCAGTGTGGAAGGGATTGTCACTCCCGAATTGGCCTTTTCAGCCACACTAGGCGCTGTTCCAGAACCACCTTTCAGAGCACGATACCATAGTCTTTCGAGACTGAAGGATGCCAATGATGAATTACTGCTACAAAGATTATCAAGACTGTATCTCAATATTCTCTGCTTCATGGTGCTGTTGAAGTTCATCATAATTGTAAAATAACACACCAAGTACCCTACTTTCAAAATGGTTAGGATCCCAAGGTCTCTTTGTAAGCTGAAAAAACCAAAAGTAACAATTCTTCAACCAAAACGGTCATTCTGAGCTGCGCAGAGGCCACGGGCAGACTTACATGGTCTCTGCAGGGTTCAGAAGAGCCTCCGGAAGGTGTGGGGGGTCCACACCTGCAAATAAGTGAATCCAGGGATACAGGGGCCCACCCTGTACTGCACCTGTACAAAAAAAGCTGACGCAGTCCTCCATAACTTGGATGCCCGTAAGTTGGGGAGCCACTGTGAAACCATCCCTCAGCCTAACCTATCCCAGAAGGAAGTTATAAGGGGAAAAAATGAGATACCCTTATTTACAACATGTTGAGCTCCTTAAATATGTAAATAAATAAATAAAAAACTTGGTAAGCTTTAGATTCACCTGGCTTCCTTTCTTTCCCCCTTCTATTTTCTACCATAGCTTAAATTTTTTTTTAAGTTGCCCCCTGTTGAGCCACCCCAATACCTGACAAAATGTTGTACTGAAAATATACTACTTATTGAACATTGGAACAATGAGTGGTAGATATATTTTCCTATCCCTTCTCTGAATACAAACTCTGTAGGTGGAAGGGGAGAAACCTTCTCTTAGATCTTGAACAGTAAACTTTTGCATTGTCCACAAATATTCATCAGGCTGGGTGTTTGGCACTGAAAGTGGGAGGAGGAAGACAGCTAGGCATGGGGCTCTAGCTCTGAGGTCTACAGTTTGTAACAATGACAAAAATTGAGTGAAGCAGAAAGACTGTAGGGTTGAACTTTGGGATTATAGCAACATGGCCAGTCGTCCCGTTGCCCCAACTTAGGTTTTGCTTAACACCCAATATAGGGAAGTGTTCATGAGAATGAAAAAGTTTGCTCCTAAGAAAGGTATTACCCAATTAATCTGGATTTTTTCTAATGTATCTAACAAAACTAAACTACTTACAGTGTTTAGATATTTTAGTGCATGAGTTGTTTAGGGCAGGAGAAGCATTTCAAAGACAAGGGAGAAAGGAAGTTTTTAAAAGGGGGTTGCTTCTTTGCACCTGCTCTCACAGATATGGGCAGGGTAGACAGGAAGAACTTCAAGACTTCTCTCTGGATCCTCAAACCTTCCTGCAAGTTCTTGGCAGGGCAAGATGACTTTTTCCGACCCTGTCAGCAGGCAGTTGCAAAGGCTGCCTGATGGATGGGATACCACAATGAGAGTGGATGAAGCAGTGGGCAAGCAACCAGCTCTCCCTCCAGTTGCTGCAGGTTGTTCTGCTGCAGTTATTTACAAAGATCATCAGAATTGCATCTTGATACAGTAGGTCCCCACTTTTCGATGGGTTCACAATGTAATCAAATCACTTTACAATGGACTCTCAATGGTAAGAAGGCTCACCATACAGCTTATTCACTGTACGATAGGCTTATGATTGCTGCCAACAGAACTTCATAGGTGATAGCTAGACCAATCAACTACTGAAAATGTTTGGTAGCATCTTGGCCAATAGCAGCATGTTTAACATCAGGGCTTGCGAAAGTAACTACAAATCTTTGAAGTGGCCCTCAGCTCCTAGCAAAACATTTAACATTGTGATCCTGTGTTTAAGGAAAGGAGATAACACCACAAAGGCGACGTAAGGTTTTAAAGCAGCATTCAGCTCCTAGCATCGTGTCTAATATAACAATGGCCTCCTAAAGAGCACAGTAGGCAGCAAGGATTAGTTCTGTGGTGGAAGCTGAGGTCTTGGAGAGAATTGTCAAAAAAAAAAAAAAAAAGGGTTACTGGGTTTGTATCACACCTTTACAATACAATAATGTCACCAGAACAGTTTACCATTGTAAAGTGGGGGTCAACTGTATTATCTACTTTTTGGTGTGGTTGAATCTGAAGATCATAATGGTAAAATCTCACACTTACAACCCAGTCCTACCGAAACTCCCTCACACCAATTCAATGGATACAGCACAGTTTGCACTGTATCCTGCAGGAAAATTTTGCAGTCTGGAGGTCATCTCAAGGAAAGGGACTTTTGAGAGGTGCTCTACAAAGTAACACCTCAGCAGAAGTAGTGTTGCTGAAAGGGTGGTGCATGTGATAATTGGACTCTCCCAGGGTCTCCCTTAGCAAGGTCTCAGCAGGGTCTCCCTCTTGGCCTTTCCCTTTCCCCACAGCATTCTGAGGTCTCCTTCTGCCTCTCACTCCCAGCTGTGAAAGGGTGGTGATGGGAGAGCCTATATATTATAAATAATAAATAATAATAATAATAGTACAGGTATTTATATAGTGCCTTTCTCGGTTGTTAGATTTCTCCTCAGACTTTATTCAAGGTGGTTTACATAGGCAGGCTGATTAAATCCCCGTAGGGATTTTTACAATTAAAAGAAGGTTCTATCTTTCAAGAACCACAACATTCAGATGTTTCTTTCTGATCTGGTTTCACATTCTGGCCTTGATCCTCCCACGCTCAGAGCAGATGGAATAACTCGGCTCAGCTTGTCAGCTGCTCCAAGGTCGCACGGTGCCGGTGGCCTCAAACTGGCGACCTGTGGATGTTATCTTTAGGCAAATGGAGACTCTACCCTCTAGACCAGACCTCCTGCCCATGTGGGCAGGCAGACCCCTTGCCTATATCATGTGGGCAGGCCGGGTTGTATTTGGTCTGCGGGCCTTATGTTTGACACACCTGTCCTAGATATTCTGGTATGACCCTAAGCAAATTTCTCAATTTGCCTCCCGCTGAATCTGATGATTCTTCCTGGCCAAGGTCCTTCAAAAACCATTGCAAACCTGTGCTCCTGCTGATGATGTCACTGCCTCAGCAGTTAGAGGTCCAGGAGCTCCACTCCCTGCTGACTACACTCTTGCTACCAGTACATCTGGACAGCAGGAATACAAGTATTGAAACAGTACACCAAATCACTAAAATTAAAACCATCTGGATACATCTCGAATTGTCTGTAGGCCCAACTATGTCTGACACTGCCTGATGAGACTGGATGGAGAGCATCCAAACAGTGCAGTGGACTGAAATAAAAGCCATTCTTGCCTCCTGCACCTATTTACTTTTTCTACTTTAAGAGATATTGCAAGGCATATCATTAACTAAAGTGATGAAGAACAAATACTTCATGTCTACTCTATTCTTTCCTTTTCTGCCCCTCCCTTCACACCAAATCTTTGTACATGTAAAATTCATAGAACTGTATATTAGCATGCTGAGAGAGATATTAGGCGCGCCAGCTCGAAAAAGGTTAATCAGGTTCCTTTTTTCTGTTCTTATTTTCTTAAATGAAATTCACTTCAGTAAAAAAATTTTTATTGTTCATTCATTTATGACCCAAGGGAGAAGACAATACAAAATACGTTATCACTTTCCTGTGCTAGAAACGTATTGAACTCAAGAAGATGGAAGCAAGCAAACTGAAGAAAACCACAGTAAAAGGGAAAAAAATCAAGACCATTTTGTCAAGTCAACAGTGAGGCAAAGTTATTCGGAACTTCGGAATATTTGTAAGAAATATTTTTGCTCTGCTTTGCAGAACCGTTTTACACTGATTTCTACATTACTGAATATTCTTTCCAAAATCATCACAGCCAGAATACAAAGGATTCTATGATGGTTGCAGCACTGCTAGGAGAGTTGGCCAATATGTTTACAAGGTCCCTGGATTTCAGAACATGCTTAATAGCAGTTGCAATGATAATTACTTAGAATAAAATCTTGCTATAATCATTATTGCAATGACCCCTGAAAGCAGGTTCACTGTCACAGTAGTTTCAAAGAAGATATACAGAGAAACCTTAGCAAAGACTAACTTTCAAGCTCTGGAATGTTCTAATTCAGGTAATATATTTCTTTCTAGATCTCCTTTTTTTGTTTACTGTCACATTAGATTGTTTTAAAAAGTGGGTCCCAGTGCTTAAAAATTTGGGAAGCATTGCTATAGACTGTTCAAAACTATTTGGAACTGCTTTGAGGAGCAGAACATGAAATTTTATTTAGTTTTGCAGCATCAGAATTGTCCTTGAGGTGAAAAGGTATTTCAGTTTACCCTACTTCAGAAGTTGTATTACATACTTTATGTGGGAATGCCCTATAAGTCCTTTCAGAACCTTCAGTTGGACTAGGGTGTTGCAACACCCCAGTTTGAGAACTACTGCACTATACCTTGAAATAAGCACTGTACATCACTGGCTGGGCACAAAACAATCAGAAAAAGAAGCATTAACCTATATGTCAAGCCTGTACTTCACAAGCTACCCTTGGAGGGCTAGCTTCATAGCTCTTTTTAAAAACAGATTTCCTTATCTTTACCTGTCAACTATTGTTTTCCAAATCTATAATGCTCTGCTTAGACAGCGTTTCTGCAGTGAGCACTATGACATTCCTAAAAACATCCTCCAGCTAATGGATGTTTGCAAAGCAACATAGCTGCTACTTCCTGGAGGAGCCTTTATGTGCAAGACACAGATAGGGTGCTAGTAGAGTAAGACAAGAAAAGCTGACCTTTACTATTACAATAATGTATTCAGTTTTTATAACCACACTTCCAACAAATTAAGTTTTTCCACAGACTAGTGACTACTATTTCCCTCTCTCCCCCCATTCATACACACTTCTGAATGTGCCCCTTTACCCAGAGCCAAGCTTAAATGATCAACAGAACTCGCAGAGACAAATACACTGCTGCATGGGCCCGCTATGGCAAATCCCACCCACCCCCAGTGGTGCACAGGGTACTACTGCTACCATTAGTATTGAGGGTTCAGGGGTCAGCCTGGCTGGCTGGATCCTCTGATGGGCATGAGCCCTTGGCTAACATCCAATCTGGTCAACTTTTGACATCACTTCTGGGTTAATGTTCTGTCCTAAGTGTGAATTCTTGTCTGCTGACCCCCATAATTGAGAAAAAATCCATCCCTTAGTTTGACTGTTAAATTAGAAATATTCCTTTTTTAAAAAACTTTTCTACTGTTTTCTAGTTAAACTTTTAGTAGTTGTTTCTGTTGCTGCATGCATACTGATGTTGTGTGTGCTCTCTTGTTGACCTGGAAGTACCCTAACATAGGAAAATTCTTATGGATGTTCCCCTTTCTGACTATTCAAGCAATCAGTTTGCCTGGGGCAATGTGTGTGCCAGATTTGGTTTTTTTGAAGGGTTGTATTCAAAGAAAGTGAATCCTTCCTAAGCACCACTGAAATCAATTGAACCTAAATAAGTCTTGATAACTAACTTGTCTCCATTGATTTTAATGGGGCTTAGGAAAGTTTCATAAAATCAGAGTTGGAAGGGGCCTAATAGGTCATCTCCTATTAGGCAGGCAATCTCCTGCCTTAGGCAGGAAAGCCTCTTAGAGCATCTTCAACAGGTGCTTGTTGAGCCTTTGTTTGAATATCTCTAGTGAGGGAGAGTCCAAAATCGAAATCTCCTCTCTTGCAGTTTGTACCCATTTCTTCTAGTTTTTTCGGATCCAGTTCCTTACGTAGCCCTGAAGTAACTTAACCAATTGGGGGAGGGGTATACATGCCAAAACTTCCATTTTGGAAGGAAGAAGAACATACGTTCCATTTTCAGATTGTTCTAATGCAGGGGTGTCAAACTCATTTCATACAGAGGGCCACATAGCATTCATGATGCCTACTGAGGGCTGGAAGTGATGTCATTAGGCAAGAACTGGTGTTATTAAACAGGTCATTAAACAGGTTAAACAGGTTAAACATTAAACAGGTTAACCCCTGCTAACTGGTTAAGAGGCACTTTTTCAAGTGGGTGCTCCTCTTTTATTTAGCAGGGGGAGAGTAACTGGCCTACCTCACCCCAGCAGTGTCTTTTCTAGTGGCTGTCTGCTGGTGTTGCATCTTTTTAGATTGTGAGCCCTTTTGGGGCAGGGAGCCATTAGATATTTGATTTTCTCTGTAAACTGCTTTGTGAACTTTTTGTTGAAAAGCAGTATATAAATACTATTGTTGTTGTTGTCATAACCAGAAATAAACACTTTTTCTCACTTAGGAACTCATTAGCTGCAAGTGACAGTAGAGAAAATATATGAATCTTGATCATATTTCAAGATATGGGAGAGCCCAATTTTCATGTGGGCTGCCCTTTCAGCAGTAACACCTCAGCACTACTCAGCAGCTGAAAGCTTGAGGGCCGCATAAAAAGCTTCCGTGGGCCACATCTGGCCCCCGGGCCTTATGTTTGACACTCCTGTTCTAATGTATATGTGTGCTGAACCTTAGGATTACAGAGCATCTGAGAGAAAAATATGTATTGGCAACCTTCAGTCTCGAAAGACTATGGTATCGCGCTCTGAAAGGTGGTTCTGGCACAGCGTCTAGTGTGGCTGAAAAGGCCAATCCGGGAGTGACAATCCCTTCCACACCGGGAGCAAGTGCAGTCTGTCCCTGGTCTGTTTCCCTGGCTATGGGCCTTCCTTCTTTGCCTCTTAGCCTCAGACTGTTGGCCAAGTGTCTCTTCAAACTGGGAAAGGCCATGCTGCACAGCCTGCCTCCAAGTGGGCTGCTCAGAGGCCAGGGTTTCCCACTTGTTGAGGTCCATCCCTAAGGCCTTCAGATCCCTCTTGCAGATGTCCTTGTATCGCAGCTGTGGTCTATCTGTAGGGCGCTTTCCTTGCACGAGTTCTCCATAGAGGAGATCCTTTGGGATCCGGCCATCATCCATTCTCACGACATGACCAAGCCAACGCAGGCGTCTCTCTTTCAGCAGTGAATACATGCTAGGGATTCCAGCACGTTCCAGGACTGTGTTGTTTGGAACTTTGTCCTGCCAGGTGATGCCAAGGATGCGTCGGAGGCAGCGCATGTGGAAAGCGCTCAGTTTCCTCTCCTGTTGTGAGCGAAGCGTCCATGACTCGCTGCAGTACAGAAGTGTACTCAGGACGCAAGCTCTGTAGACCTGGATCTTGGTATGTTCCGTCAGCTTCTTGTTGGACCAGACTCTCTTTGTGAGTCTGGAAAACGTGGTAGCTGCTTTACCGATGCGCTTGTTTAGCTCGGTATCGAGAGAATGAGTGTCGGAGATCGTTGAGCCAAGGTACACAAAGTCATGGACAACCTCCAGTTCATGCTCAGAGATTGTAATGCAGGGAGGTGAGTCCACATCCTGAACCATGACCTGTGTTTTCTTCAGGCTGATTGTCAGTCCAAAATCTTGGCAGGCCTTGCTAAAACGATCCATGAGCTGCTGGAGATCTTTGGCAGAGTGGGTAGTGACAGCTGCATCGTCGGCAAAGAGGAAGTCACGCAGACATTTCAGCTGGACTTTGGATTTTGCTCTCAGTCTGGAGAGGTTGAAGAGCTTTCCGTCTGATCTGGTCCGGAGATAGATGCCTTCTGTTGCAGTTCCAAAGGCCTGCTTCAGCAGGACAGCGAAGAAAATCCCAAACAAGGTTGGTGCAAGAACACAGCCCTGCTTCACTCCGCTTCGGATGTCAAAAGGGTCTGATGTGGAGCCATCGAAGACAACAGTGCCCTTCATGTCCTTGTGGAAAGATCTGATGATGCTGAGGAGCCTGGGTGGACATCCAATCTTGGGGAGAATCTTGAAGAGGCCGTCTCTGCTGACCAGGTCGAAAGCCTTTGTGAGATCTGTGAAGGCTATAAAGAGTGGCTGTCGTTGTTCCCTGCATTTCTCCTGCAGTTGTCTAAGGGAGAATACCATATCAGTGGTGGACCTGTTGGCTCGGAATCCACACTGCGATTCTGGATAGACGCTCTCTGCAAGTACCTGGAGCCTCTTTAGTACAACTCGGGCAAACAGCTTTCCTACAACGCTAAGGAGAGAGATGCCGCGGTAGTTGTTGCAGTCACCCCTGTCACCTTTGTTCTTGTACAGCGTGATGATGTTTGCATCCCTCATGTCTTGAGGTACTCCACCTTCTCTCCAGCAGAGACAGAGGATTTCATGCAGCTCAGTGACGATGATCTCTTTGCAGCATTTTAGGACTTCAGCAGGGATGCTGTCTTTTCCAGGTGCCTTGCCAAAGGCAAGGGAGTCCAGGGCCACGTGAAGTTCTTCTAGGGTTGGTTCACTGTCAAGCTCTTCCAGCACAGGCAGGCACTCAATGTTGTTCAGTGCTTCTTCGGTGACTACATTTTCTCTGGAATATAGCTAAGAGTAGTGCTGCACCCAGCGTTCCATCTGCTGCGCCCGATCCTGGATGACCTCGCCTGTGGCAGACTTCAGAGGGGCAATTTTCTTCTGAGAGAAAAATAAGTATTTCAATAATCATGTACGCCAGTGTTCTTCAACCTTGGGTCATGAAGCCTTGGTTGTGGAGTCGAGGCTACATACAGAAATTAAAAAGGTTGAAGGTCACTGGACTAGAGCACCACCAAATAATGGGGGAGGCATCTGGTGTAACCCTTCAGGAATCAGGAGATCGTGCCCCAGTCCTGCTCAGGATCTTGGCAATTGTGCTAAAATAGCTTTTACTATTGCCAGGTTTCATAGTAACATTTTCTGCTCTCTCCAATATGAATATTTGGTTACAATGAACAGTGCTGAGTGTGCGCAGTGGGGGTGGGGAGTGGACGGAGACAGGGCAGGGTAGGTGGATAGGGTCCTGGAAAGAGGGCAGGATCAACTATGGGTCCCCAATCTCATACTTTTTTTATTTACTGAGGTCGTGGTATGAAAAAGGTTGACCACTGCTATAAACAGTGCTCCCTCTAATTTTCTAACAGAGTGCATTTGAGCACTATCGTGGATGAGAAGGGCAGCTGTGGTGCACTTGGTGATTACATCATCATTGCCGAGCTACATAGTGCAAAGAAGGAAGCTGTGAATGGCTTCAATTAGAGCTGTGCGACCATGTAATTTACAGGGAAGGCTGTCTGTAAATGGACCGATGATACTATCATTATGTAAAATGCTATGATTTTAACACTTGTTAGAATTAAAGCTTTTATAAATTCATTCAAAACTCCCAGGTAAGCATGAACAGGATAGCAGTCTTGGAGGGTCTTGCAAATTCAAAATTGCCATTAGTTCCATCTAGAACTAAATGGAGACAAAACAATGGTAAACAGGCAGAAAACATCAAAACCATTTTTGGAAAGTGGTGGGAAGAAAAGAATAAATACCAAAGGAAACCAAGTCACAATAATGCTAAGTCACCTTTGAAAACTGATCAAAGTTCAGAAAAAAAGGGCCTACCCAAAATTCTTGAGGAAACAGAACAGATAAGACAACATATAGCAGAGACAGCTTATTTGTTTACACCATCTGGAAACAGAATGCATCACTTGCAGAGCAAGGAGAGAAAACTGAACAGGCCAAGAACATTGTACGCAAATCCTGTATGCATCAAAAACAAAAGAATGACCCTCAAGGTCTGCAAACAATCAACTGCTCAAATGTATTCACTGGATTTGAAGATAACCATAAACATGATAATACCTTTGTCGCTTCCATAGTAGTAGAAGACTGTTCGACTCAAAGCACACCAACGTTTTTGCCATTCAAAGCCAAGAAAGCTGTGATCTGCAATTAACGCAATTCATGTTAGACTGGTTTTCCAAAAGGTAATTCAGAGCACAAATGTAAAAGTGCTTCAAATTAGGATACAGCAGAAGACCAGTTATAAAATTCTCCTTGGAGAAGCTTGGATACCCTTTTCTCTATCTTCCACGATGATCACCATATTAGGATAAAGACAACTGGGGGAGATCCTTGGTGGTTGTTAACTTCACACATAGCATTTAATTCAGGGGTGTCAAACCTGTTTCATATAGTGGGGCAAATAGCATTCATGGCGCCTGCTGAGGGCCAAAAGAGACATGATTAACAAGGAAGTGATGTCATTAAGCAGATGACGGCCAGGAATAAGCACTTTGTTCTCACATAGAAACTCACTAGCTGCAAATGAAAGAAGAGAAAACATGCAAATCATGTTCATATTTTCAAGACATGGGAGAGCCCAAATATCACAGGAGCCAGATAAGAGCTTCCATATTTGTGTGTCATAAGGCAATAGCCATGAAAATTTTGAAAAAACTGGTAAACCATGCCAGAAACTAAAGCTGGGATACACATTACCCTCTGGGGAGATAAAACAGGCATGTTTAGAAGATAGAATCCTGCTGCCACTGATGGCTAGATGTTTTAAGTTTTCTTTTCAGAAATCTTCAAAGGAACTCACTTCTCTCATTATCTTTAGCTTCAGCCTTTAATGAACACCACTTTCCATGTCATCTACAGGGAATGTTTTCCCCATTTTTTTCACCATGTTTTCTGTGGTACAGAAAACTGTTGCTATATTGCAACTAAAAAGGAAGGCAGTAAACATTTTCAAACTGCAGTTTATTGGGCATCACTAGAGCAGTCCAAGCCAGTTTACCTTTTCTGCGTTTTTCCAGGTACCCAGATTTTAAAACAAATTCAAGGTCTTGTGCTGCAACAGGAGGAAATTGATTCCCTGAAAGAAAAATAAACACACAGTAAGTTCCTGTTTTTCTAAAGCATTGGCAAATAACGACCTAAGAGAAAACGTGCAATCATTTGCAGTTATATTACTTATGGCCAATATATTTGAACATACAATTACTTTTTGAGCTTCAAATTGGATAGACAAATACCAACACAATGTTTAATTTTATATTGATTTCTTTGGGCTAGTATTCTCTTACTGGTGTGTACACATGTGAAGTACATTTTGAATACTTGCTCAGTGGAACATGGAAGATTCATTAACTAACAAAGGAGATCTGCTTTTAGGGTTAGATGATTATGAATTGTTAAAAGTGCATTCAGTACATGGTCTTTAGCTGAACTCTTCAACAGCTAGATTATAAAAATAAATTTCATAAATATTATGAATCTCACTTGCTGTCCCACCCCAGAAGTAACTAGCAAAAAAAAAAAAAAAAAGTAAAAAAGCGTCCCACCCCAGAAGTTACTAGCAATGATGTTATCCCCAGCAATGATGTCCCATCCCAGGTGGAACAGCAGAGGACAAATGTTGAGAAACACTGATCTAGGATTAACTCTGTTTGATGCACCTCTCATTGCAGTAAGAGTGAGCATGCCAAAACTTAAAATTAAGAATTGATGCCTTCCATGAATCTCTAAACAATCATCCACAATTGAGGGAATCTCTAGACAATTCCTTCCATGAATCTCTAGACAACCATCTACAACTGAGGGAACATCCCGAATTCAGTTAAAATATGAGAGTTCTCAATTAGCTTGCATTTTCCTTGTTGGAGAGGGAGAAAGAAGATGAACAAAATCCTTCACCACCATATTCATTCAGTATAATAGATGTTCAAACTATAAAAAGAATGAAATTGTTTTCTGAATATAGGTGATGCCTTGGCATTCGTTGGGGTTCTGTTCTCAAAACCCCTGCAGACGCTGAAAACAGTGTTAAATAAAATCAACAAAAAAATTTGAACACACCTCCCCTTTATACATCCAAAAAACCCTTTTCTTTCCACTGTAGCATGGCAGAGCAGCGAGGCAAGGACCTCCTCCCCCTTTGCCCTGGTGATGCTTTGCATTCCACTTTGCGTTCTTTCTGCTCTAGGGTTACGAGGTGGGGGAGAGGAGATCCTTGCCTGGCATGAACTAAAACAGAGGTGTTTTAAGCCTTGGAGACTTCCTGATTGCTGCTCTGTCACTCGACAATGGTAAGAAAGGACTTTTTTGTTATGTAAACAACATAATGTGGTTTTATTTGTGGGTTTTTTTTAATTTAAAGGGCCCTTCTCGTCCACGGTGGCCCTGCTGAGTCAAATCCATGGGCGGTGAACGAAGGGTAGACCTGTAGCAAACTTCTGCAATTTAATTGATGAATCAATTAATCACCTAAGATGTATCTAAGTCAGGGGTGCTCAAACTTTCAACTTTAGGGATGCTGGACCTTTAACAAGTGTATAGAAGAGAGAATTGCAGCAGGTGCAACTTGTCATCCCACAGATGACAAGCTGCACCTGCTGAAATTCTCTCTTCTATACACTTGTTAAAGGTCCAGCATCCCTAAAGTTGAAAATTTGAGCACCCCTGATCTAAGTGAAAACAGTAATTAGGAACTTCAGAATATTTCTTACACCATTTCCATTAGCTTAAATTTTACATTGTAATTAATAGACACTAGGAATTGTTCTTCACATCTTTGCTCTTAATTTGTTTGTGCTCCAAATCAGCTCTCATACATCAGCTATTGATGTACGCATCTGTCATCTGTTTACACCACTAGGGTTTTCCAGTAGTCCATGGAATGGAGGCTAAGTGTTGATATTACACATTCCTTTTTAATTTTTTTAACCTTTACTTTGGTTGCAAGGTTGCTACACTTGAACAAATACTGCAAATAATTAAACAGTAATTAATTTCTCTCCTTAGTCCCCATATGTTCCTTTTCCTATTTCACTGTAGTTAACAGAGGCTTTGCACCAATTTCAGAGGGAGCGCAACTGTAAAGTAGGCAATTACCCAACTGTCAGCAAATTACAATGATCACCAAGAGCTCTTGGCATCAAGGCTCGGGTCAGCATTGGGCAACATGAATCATCATTTCCCAGCATGACACCATAGGCAATCATGTCATTCACAGCAGCATCTGCAGGTCTTTTGATTATGGGAGAGAAAATATATCATTAGCATGGAAAAGACTGAGGAGGCGATGCAAGCCAGTAAGCAGAGGTGTCACTAGAGTTTGTGTCTCCCAGTGCGAGAGCTCAGTGCATCACCCCCATGATGGACCTCCTTCCATATCAGAACATACAAAATCATACACGGAGCCTAAATGCAGTGGCACACTAGGGTTGGTGTAACCCCATTAACTTTATTAAAATAATTAACAGTACAAGTTATCTAACAGATCACTAGCCAACAAAAAACCAGTGACCAACTTGATGACACTCACATAAATCAATAAGAGTTAACATAAAAACAGCCCCACTGGATCAGGCCATAGGCCCATCTAGTTCAATTTCCTGTATCTCACACTGGCCCACCAACTGCCCCAGGGAGCACACCGGATAACAAGAAACCCCATCCTGGTGCCCTCCCTTGCATCTGGCATTCTGACATAGCCGATTTCTAAAATCAGGAGGCTGCACATACACATCATGGCTTGTAACCTGTAATGGAGGATTTTTCCTCCAGAAATTGGTCCAATCCCCTTTTAAAGGCATCTAGGCTAGATGCCATCACCACATCCTGTGGCAAGGAGTTCCACAGACCAAATACACGCTGAGTAAAGAAATACTTTCTTTTGTCTGTCCTAACAGGCGCCTCTTTTCTAGGTTGAAGAGGTCTAAACGTCGTAGCCTTTCCTCATAAGGAAGGTGCCCCAGCCCAGTAATCATCTTAGTCACTCTCTTTTGCACATTTTCCAGTTTCAACTATGTCCTTTTTGAGATGCGGCGATGAACTGGATATAATACTTCTGATGGCCTTACCATCGATTTGTACAATGGCATTATAATATTAGCTATTTTATTCTCAATACCTTTTCTAATGATCCCAAGAATAGAAATGGCCTTCTTCACTGCCACTGCACATTGGGTCGACACTTTCATCGAGCTGTCCACCACCAACCCAAGATCTCTTTCCTGATCTGTCACAGACAGCTCAGAACCCATCAGTCTATATGTGAAGTTTTGATTTTTTATATGTGAAGTTCTAGTATTAGAGCTAATACATGACAGCTGACTCCTACTAACACCTTCTTGGTTTCCTGCTGTGCCATAACACCTCATTGGTTCTCAGAACACTCTCACAGGCCACTTTTTAGTTAAGGAAAAAGTTTAGTTTACTTAGTCTGGTTATTTGGCTATAACATTTGATATACAAATATTTCAGTATGGTTTGTTTCATTGCATTCTGCATTAAAATTACTCATCAATTATATATAATAATAGTAGTATTATTCAAAAATACAAACATTTGCATCAATTTTGGCCAGTAATGGTGTCATCCCTCTCCCAAGTGCGTCCCCCGGTGCAGTCCGCACCCCCTAGTGATACCACTGCCAGTAAGATCATTTGCTGAAAGTGTTGCTTCAGTGGGCTGTCCACATATCTTCAGCTTGGTGCTGTCAACATGGGGATGGGTACATAGCCTACTGGTAGGGCACATGCTTAGTATGCAGAAGATCCCAGGAACCTCCAGTTATGGCTGGGAAAGATCCCTCTATGAAATCCTGAAGTGCCACCACCAGTTATTGCAGACAATTCTCAGTTTTATGGACCAATGGACTGACTCAATATAAAGCAGTTTCAACATATTATTTTTCCCTTCTCCATCCCCCTCCAGTGAAAAAAGCACATACCATAATTTTTTTCTAAGGGTACATTTAGAGTTCTGTCCAACACTCAGCCTTTATAGTTAAAGTATCAGAATCCTCCTGTTCAGGATTATTCATTTCTATAAAATAGCAAGGCTTATAGCACAGTCCTAGGCATATCTACTCTAAAGTAAGCCCCACTGTATTCAATGGGGCTTACTTCCAAGAAAATGTGCATAGGATTGCAACCTTAATTTTGTTGTTCCTTTAAGCTTTATGTACATATTTCAAAACACTAATATAAACATACATCTCTGGAGCACAAACTGCCATCTTCCACTCCACTATCTAGCTGCCACAACCACTGCTTCCTGTTAAAGTTATCTGATTTGTCCACTTTAGCATGCAGGTTGCTTGCCTGATTGTCTGTCTATAAGCATTCTGCTTATAGTGTCTGGTAAAAAACAAGATACCAACTGCTTCAAGCAAGCTTAAAAAAGAACAAGGAAGGTAATGGGTGCAGGGGAGAGGCGGGGCATGGGGGGTGCAGGGAACTGCCGATAACTGGATCTGCAGATACCAAATCTGCAGATACTGGGGCAGTTCTATATTTATTTTCAGGTAATAGGAAAGGGGTCTGTAAAGATAGTCTGTAAAAATAATCTGAGATATGCAAAAACTCAGTTGATGCTGTCAGTGTGCCAAAAGAAGCAAGAAGCTGTATAGTTTACAAGGTCTGCAGAATGTTCAGAATGCACATGTACAAAAGCTGTGTGCACTGTCTCCCACATACAAATAAGCTAAAAAAGAAAACTTAAGACAAAATGCACCAGATTTCTTTCCTCCCCCCCCCCCCCCCCGCTATACTATAGGGTTAGCCTAAGATTTTCCAGTGCACCAGAACGCACAGACTGGAGACTGAAAATAAAGATTTGGAGGAGTTGAATATTCTAGTCATTCACACCTCTAGAGAGGGCCAAAGGTGACAGCTACCATTTATTAATATAGTTAAATGAGTAGGACTGTCAACACTGTAGACTGCCAAGCTAGTCAAACTAGTCTATAGGGGAAAAAAATCCAAATGCGGGAGGTGGGGCTGGGATCCAGCAGTTATGGGATCCCAACCCTGTTCCCCAAGCACTGCAGAGCGGCTACTAGTAGCTCCACTCTCTCCTAATGACATCACTTCTGGCCTTCAGCAGAAAAAACGAATGCTATTCGGCCCTCAGTACGAAACGAGTTTGACACCCCTGCGCTACGTGGTCATTGAACGCACTATATAAATAAATAACACAAAATTCATGGCGATCAAGGGCAGATCTTATTCTACACAGTACTGCATCTTAATCTGGCCAGGGTTCACACACCAGTATTAATCTTTATGGTTTAGCAGCCACTCATAGACCTTACTATACTCATCAATCACCACTCTGTTTTGGCCTTCCTCCATTATCTCTTACCTGCCCTGTCACCCTCTAACCTTCACCAGTAGCAAACAAAAATTCCATGACAATTTCTCTCAGGAATGACACCTACAAAAGACAGTTGGATATACTGTTCCTAATCATGGTCTCTCCCAGATGTCTCTGTACAACAGGTTTCGACACCTTTTGTTTCTTGGGATGTTTTATTCGAATACTGGTGGCTCGAGCATGTAGATTTGATTTTTTTTAGAACCAGAAGCGATACTGAGGGTATGCTGAATGATTTTGCTACTAGAGGGAGAAATACAATATTAGTTGAAAATTCAAACATGGTACATTAAAGATCCAGGCAGACATCTAAAGAACAACTTTTAGGACTTGAGTTTCATTTTTTAAAGTCTTTAAATAGCAAGCTCCTCTTGTCATATTACATATCAAATGCTTTAGAACGCCTCTCAGTTTGAAAAACAGCTTACTGTGTAGCTTCAGGAGTAACCATTCAAAGAATACAAGTCTAAAGCCTTGTTGAGCATGTGAAACTTAGCAGCGCAGGTATGGTCGCCCACATAGCAAAGTCACCACCTTATTGCTAGAACCCCTTTCAAAAATCTAAAAATGAAATGCACGGTTGGGGAGGATCCTAGTTCAGTGGTGGAACACATGCTTAACATGAAGCAGATCCCAGCTTCAATTCCTGGGGTTTCCAGATATGGTTGGGAAATACACATAAAACCTTGGAGAGCTGCTGCTAGATAGTGTTGACAAAAATCAAGCTAGATGGACCAAAGACCTAATTCAGTATATACCAGACCTGGACCTGCTTTTCAGCATACTTTTAGTGGTAGTTTACTACCTTGGAATAGGCATTGTAAGTTTTCAGACCTACAGTCCAGTTTTAACCTCTGCCTGTGCAATGGAACGCACTTCCAATTTTTCCAGGTCTGGTCAGTGCTTGGATGGGAGGACCACCTGAGAGAACAATAAACAAAAGCTGTTGCTCAACAAGACTGTTATAACTGAGAATTGAAAGAGCTTGCCAATTGGCATGGCCAAGTAACATCTCTGAAAACTGAATAAACAAACATCCAAAAAATTGTGTTTGTCCTCTTGAACCCCAACATTTTTAGTTTCAAAGATTTCTATCTTGCTTTTCAGGTTTAAAATGTTCCCAAGGCAGTGTACATAACAGAGTAAAAACAAACAAATAAATTAACACGCATCATTTAAACAGCAAAAAGAAGTTAAAATCAGTACTAAAATCAGCCATCAATGTGTAATAGATTAAAACAGGTCTTGTTACCCGTTTCAAAGTAGCAAGGGAAGTCATCTGGTGGTCCTTGTTAGGGAGAAGTTTTCAGAGACTTGGCACCACCATAAAAAAGGCCATGTTCCAGCAAAATCATTGGTGGGTCAGAGAGTACAGCTTTAATAAAGCTCAGGCAAGTTATTTGGGTGAAGGGGTTAAAATAAAGGTTTCATTCAGACACATTACATTTGTTCTGTAATTGTTCCTTACTAGTTCTTAATACTTTGGAGCAAAATAACTCTAGTCATACCTCATCAAATAACTAAGAACACTGAAATTAAGAAAATGCAAAAAGACATTTCACTTTTCCATTTTAAAAAAGATAGCATAACATTTGGGAATCTGAGATGCATTTTTGTCCAATGCACCCAATGGTCTGGCTTAACCATGGATGTTATAATTATACCATCAACAAGCCCTGCTTAAAAACTCTTAACACAAATGCTGAATTAGCATAAAACGTGTAGTGTGTGAGAGACAGAAGTTGATTACTCCATAGGGTCACAGATGGAACTCTTTAGCAGAACACAAAACTGCTCTCAAGATACCTCTGATCTGGGACCAGATTTTTAGCTTGGGAAGCTACTGAATGGAAACATATGTATGAACTAACAGCTCACCGCTGAGAACAAATGATAGCATTACCAGTTGCACTGGAAACATTTTCTGCATGTAGTAAAAAGGAAAAGAACAGATAACAAACACATACCCAAGTTCAGCAGTCTCTGAATTTCAGCACCGTTACAGATGTAAAAAATCAAACACTTCACTGACTCTTTTAAAATACTCAGTCTCACATAAGGTTTTTTAAAACACATCAAGTAGGACTGGGAACTGAGACTGCCGCAATCCTATACACACTTTTCTGAGAGCAAGCCCACTATTGAAGTCAGTGGGACTTACTTCTGAATAGACATGCATGGGATTGTGCTGTAAGTTTATCGTACTTTAACTACTCAACTAGCAATTTGGCATAAAGAAAACTTTCAATTAACAGTGAAAACCTCATACTTTGAAAAACAGAAGAGGAAAAAGAATATTACAAATATAAGGTTGGTGCATCTAACATGTCACGGTGGGAAAGCAATCCAGTCCCCAACCATTTTTGACAGGTTTGTGATTATTCCTACCCTTACTCCTTAAGAACTGGTGGTCTCTGATTTAAGAATAAGAGACTCCCACCTCTGTGGATCAGAAGACATTCTGTACAGAAGATATCTGTATCCAGATACAGCATGATGTCTGAATAGCCCAACTTTCAGATTTCAAAAATTGCATAAAGCTAACAGCAGAGTGCCATTAAAACATGTGTCTGTAAAACTTATACTTGTCTGATTACTAATAGCCCAGTCCTATTCAGAGGGGTTTATGACAGCATAACCCAGCAGAGGACCGCCACCAGATCCAGCAAGGTAAGTCTGATAGTGGCAGAGTGTGGGCAGAACAGGAAGAGATGGAATAGGGAGAAATCAGCACAGATGGCCAGGAAGAGGGTGGCAGCGATGGCACCAATATCCTATCCCTAGCGGTGGGCTTTTTCAATAACAAAATAAGAACATATAACACTGCTTTCTGCATTTTTGTAAAAAAACAAAAATCTGCAAATAAAAACATTCTCTGACCTTCAAATATTAACAATTAAACCTTCAAATAAAAACACCTAAAGTGGCTGCATCTGCTGACACTATACCACTACCTAGTACACTTTTAAAGTGATTATAATTTTAATTCATAAAAACGTGCCCTTGGAATAAAAACTCCTAACACTGTTTTCTGTCTAACGCTGGGAAACATCAAAATTGAAATCTGCAATCAATCAATATAAAATAAAATAAATAAATAAAACTGTTTTCACCCATCTCTATCTATTCCATTTCCCAGCCTCAATCTACCATCCTGGGTCCACTGTAGCTGGCACAGATTGGGGTAGACTCGTGCAGGCAACGGAGGCTTACCCCCAGCCAAGGGAACAAATGTTTCCCTGGCTCAGAGGAGCCTTCTGGGGCCTGAAACTCCTCCATGAGATACAGTGCACACCCTATTGGTGCATCTGCCATCAACATATGGGGAGGTAGGTAGGTTTGGGCTGCCCATCTTGGAGAGTCCTTTTATTCCTCCTTGTTAAAAGCATTGCAGCTTTCTGTTAATATGGAATATCCTCTTGGTTGAGCTAAGAAATTATTCTCCAGTTAGGCCTTCCAGCAGGGGCTAAAAACTTTCCTGTTTCATTTAGCTTTTTCTCTGTAGCTCATTGGTTTGTCATATTTCTCTGTACAGTTTATATTGATTGGGTTGCAACTGCTGGTGGTTGTTTCTTAAAGTATTTTTGAATGTTTGTTCTGAACGCAGTTTGTACCACCTTAGACAGCATGCGTCATTATTCGATGGGTTCTATTTTTATTGTTTTATTGTGTTATTATTTTATTGTAATTTTATGTATTTTTTGTAAGCCACCCTTGTGCAACCCCAATACTGGAAGGGAGAGTATACATTTTTAAATAAATCATTTGCGGCACTTTTTTAAAAAAGGGCATGATAGGGTTTCATGTCTTAAGTGCAAGATAGCATAGTAACATTAGAGTCAGAAATAAATATTTTAGCTACTATAAAATTAACAAGGGATTTTAATGAAACGGCTCACAATCTTAAGAATGGCAGGGCTAGTGGATGATACAATAATAAATTTGTCACTTCCTATAATGCCTACATGAAATCCATTAATATGACCGATATTTGCTTCACATAGCACACTATACACAGCACGAGCTCTGTCGTCTTCATCTTGAGAAGCAAATCAGTAATCAATATTTGTAGAAGCGAGCTAATCCTTTGTAAAAATTACTGGTTTAGTGATTGAAGAGTTTGCTCCATCCACACAGTTAATCCCTCTTCATCTGCTTGAGCCCTCTATTTATTCCAGCCACTTACAATGGTAACTTTGCCAGATTAATATATCTCCACATGCTAAACATGCCTTGACAACTGACAAAGCATACTACTGTCAGGATAATCTCTACAAACACAGGGATTTTTCTTAGCAAGCCAGAAGACAACATTCAGAAATCAAATGTTTGCAGACAGGTTCAACACGATGTGACATGGCCAGCCTCACCCTTCAACCCTACGCAAGCAGTTAACACATCGGCACCGGAACTTCTTTTAACCCTCAAAGATAATCAAATTTCCAAGCATTTCACCATGAAAAAATTCTTCATACATAGGAGAACTGATTTATTTATAGCCTGGAACACACTACCAGTATTCTGTAAGAAATAAAACCTTCCTAAAATCTGCAACTTTCCCACCAATTTGACAGATTGTTTTTCCCCATGGTGAACCAAAGTGGTACCCTGTATCATATCTGGTATGGCAACATTTATTTCAAAGCAGTACCACTCATTCTAGGTCAGGGTTTTCTAAACTATGGATTGCGACCCACTGGTGGGTCAGTAGCCCATGCTAGGTGGATAGCAACCTGGGCCCTACCGCCCACCCTCGCCTCTGGCTCCAAATCAGAACCATTCCGGAGGTGTGGGGAAGCCTCAGAGGCATCTTCCGGGCTGTGCCCAGGCTTCAACCCACTCTTCAGGCCCCATGCAGACTTCAGAATGGCCAGCAAAAGGCAACTTCTGGTTTGCCTCCAAAAACCAGAAATAGCTTTCAGAGGCTTCAGCAGGCCATTCTAAGACCTGCAGAAGCCTGTAGAGTGAGTCGCTGACCCAGTGAAACTCAGAAGAGGTCACTGGAGCCTCCCCCAACATTACAAGGATCATTGGCCAGACAAGGTGAGTCACAGGGTGGAAAAGACTGGGAACCACTGTTCTAGGTCAAATAATCTAGGTTCAATCATAAAATTTGGTCAGACCTGACTAAGGGCCCATAGATTTCAATGGGAGTTACTCAACAAAACTTAGGGTACAATCCTCTGTACCAAACTGCAAAGTAGTACAAATGTATCATAATTTTAATTATTTTTTAAATGTATACCCCACTCTTTTCCCCACTAAAGGACTCAAAGTAGCTTATCATTAAAAACAAACCATTCGGTCAAAAACTCAAAAGCCCCATCAGTAAACACACACTGCCACAAAAACAACTAATTGGATGGGATGCTAAAGAAGAAATCAAGGGGAACCTCAGTAAATGCCTGATGAAAAAGCAAGGTATTTGCTCCCTGGCAAAATACCAGCCAAACAAAAGGACAGGAGTATATTAAATGGCAGGAAATTCCATGGGAAGGGGGTAACATTACAAAGGCCCTCTCACATGTCACAAATAGTCTCCCAGATTTTAAGAGACAGGTAGTTTCATATTCAGAATACAGCGTGGGACCCTGAGATGAGGCAAAAGAGTAGAGAAATTGTTTTGTTTTTGGGAGCAATCCTAGGTATTTTGGGAGCAGTTAGGTAAGGGTAATGCAGCTCCAAGGTAGGGGAATAAACACTCCCTTACCTTGAGAAGCCTCCATGAGTGCCACCCAACTGCAGGATGCAGTACATGCCCCATAGGCACAGCTATGGCAGTGCTGAAAAGTTGGTGAGGATTTGGTCCTTTGAAATATAAAATTACTTTCTGAGAGTGTAAGAAAGTAAGAAAATAAGACTTAGAAATAAGTTCACTGCTGAATTAAGCTCTCTAGTGTCAGTCTTGCTGCTATTATAGTAAAGGCAAATAGCACAATTGAGCAAACTAAAATGCTGAAATCCCTAGATAAATCAAGAGAAAAACACCTGAAGTATCACACTGGGAGTCTGTTTTTATAGTAGTTTCTCTCTCTTCCCCACCCCCCCATCCCATGCAACTGTAAAGAGTTTGCAAGATCAGTTCTGGGACTCTTGTGGCTGCAAGGTGTCCACAGAGGGTGTGCTTCATCTCCATTTAAGGTTATTCTTATAAAAGAGTGTATCAGACTAGGGCTTGTACATGGCTCCACCAGACAGATGTTTGTGCTTAAGGCCAAACTGTGAGTCAGAGAGAAGGGAAACAGCTGGAATAGCAGCAAGCACCAGCAAGTAGAGCAGAATGCTGAAATCCTGAGGCAAACCGCAAGCCGGAGGAAGACAACACCTGAAATACTGTTTAAAATGCCTGTTTTTCTAGAAGTTTCTTTCCCTCTTCCCAGCAAATATGCACACGCACGTGCCTTCTCCCTCTCTAATAAAAGCGGTCATTATTAAGAACGCTGAAACACTGACAGGCAATTAATATAGATTTTCTCTATGTTTTGCTATTTCCATAGGAATACAAGTAATTGGAAAGGCCTTGTTGTACAAAGGACCCAACCCCAACAAACACAGTTCAAATCTTTCATGAAAGACAAACATTCTGCAGACAGAACTTGTTTGAGTCAGCACTAAGTCAAATATGCAAAGTGAACTTTGGCTGCTGTATATGGGGTTGTTTTAAACTTGACATCTTCAGGAGCGGAACAGTAGAGGGTAAGAAAGGCTAAGTAGAAAGGGCAAGAGCTGAAATTAAAAACCCTTACAAATCTTTGAAATGTACACAAGTCTCTCTGGAATTGGCAAATACCACACATATATCTTTAAATATCCCCCCTACTGCAGAAATAAGGATCAAAAGAATACACAATAAAATTAAAAACACAGATATTCCGGAAAGCGGTTTTGAACAAAGTTTGCTTTTTATTAATTGCAAGCAGAGTTCTATACTTTTCTGAATAATAAGTTGTATAAAATAAGCACAATGCTAATATTTCAATATAATCAGTTATTAATCAGGTTTTCCCTGAAAGGGTAAAGAAGAGAACTTTACACACAAATGATGAGCAGATTACCCATCATAAACATATGAAAAGTCAAGCAACAATTCAGGTGCATGCAAAAGCAGATAACATCTGATAGCATGCACTTTCACTTGGAGAGTCCCCCACCCCTTCTTCCTAATCTGTTTCCTCCAGGAGTTACCAATATCCAATCATAAATCAGCTGGGGGGGGGGGAATACGTGTTTTGGAAGCTTGGCCTGAAGAGTCACTGATAAAGGAGCTTAAGTAGTAACAGTACACATTATTCTAGCATCTGTACAACTGGGAATTTTCCAAAACCTGCTTCATGTTACTGGGCCGCCACTTGTGGGGCTTGGACATTGATTATACGATATGAACTATTATGACATACCCATATGATATGAATTGTGATAGTGAGCAATGCTAAACATGGTTTGTCCACCCCTGCCACCTCCCCGAAACTACCACAGGGATGTCTATTCCTGCAGGCAATGATGCAAAAGTCTATTTGTAGGGAGGAGGGGTTTAGATTCGTTAGGCACTGGGGAACGTATTGGGATAAGCGGGGCCTGTACAAGAGGGACGGGCTCCACCTGAACCAGAATGGAACCAGACTGCTGGCGCATAACATTAAAAAGGTGGCAGAGCAGCTTTTAAACTGATCCCTGGGGGAAGGCCGACAGGAGCCGAGGGGCATCCGGTTCGGGACTCCTCATCCCTATGGGATGAAGATGGGGAGGTTAGAGAACAACAAGACAAAGGCAGAGTAGGAGAAGAAATTGGGAAAGGTAGCGTGATGGGATGTGATAGACGGTTCGGCACAATGAGAGGATGTGGGGACAAAGGAGCGAATAAGCAGCCCATCCTAGGGCATTCCATGTACAAATGCTTTTATGCGAATGCCCGAAGTCTACGAGCAAAGGTGGGAGAACTGGAATGTCTGGTGACAAGGGAAAACATTGACATAGTAGGCATAACGGAAACCTGGTGGATTGCGGAGAATCAGTGGGATACCGCAATCCCGGGCTATAAACTCTACAGGAGGGACAGGCAGGGGCGTGTTGGAGGTGGGGTGGCCCTTTATGTTAAGGAAGGGATAGAATCCAGCAAAGTAGAGATTGAAGGTGGGTCCGACTCCACCGTAGAATCTCTGTGGGTTAAATTACCAGGCTTGTGCAGCGATGTAATACTGGGGGCGTGCTATCGTCCTCCAGACCAGAAATCGGATGGGGACCTTGAAATGAGGAAACAGATCAGGGAGGTAACAAGGAGGGACAGGGTTGTAATCATGGGGGACTTCAATTATCCTCATATTGACTGGGTCAATTTGTGTTCTGGTCACGATAAGGAAACCGGATTTCTTGACGTGCTAAATGACTGTGGCTTAGAGCAGCTAGTCATGGAGCCCACCAGAGGACAGGTGACTCTGGATTTAATATTGTGCGGTACACAGGACCTGGTTAGAGATGTAAACGTTACTGAGCCATTGGGGAACAGTGATCATGCTGCAATCCGTTTTGACATGCACATTGGGGGAAGAATACCAGGCAAATCTCTAACAAAAACCCTTGACCTCCGACGGGCAGACTTCCCCCAAATGAGGAGGCTGGTTAGAAGGAGGTTGAAAGGGAGGGTAAAAAGAGTCCAATCTCTCCAGAGTGCATGGAGGCTGCTTAAAACAACAGTAATAGAGGCCCAGCAGAGGTGTATACCACAAAGAAAGAAGGGTTCCACTAAATCCAGGAGGGTGCCCGCATGGCTAACCAGCCAAGTTAGAGAGGCTGTGAAGGGCAAGGAAGCTTCCTTCCGTAAATGGAAGTCTTGCCCTAATGAGGAGAGTAAAAAGGAACATAAACTGTGGCAAAAGAAATGTAAGAAGGTGATACGGGAGGCCAAGCGAGACTATGAGGAACGCATGGCCAGCAACATTAAGGGAAATAATAAAAGCTTCTTCAAATATGTTAGAAGCAGGAAACCCGCCAGAGAAGCGGTTGGCCCTCTGGATGGTGAGGGAGGGAAAGGGGAGATAAAAGGAGACTTAGAGATGGCAGAGAAATTAAATGAGTTCTTTGCATCTGTCTTCACGGCAGAAGACCTCGGGCAGATACCGCTGCCCGAACGGCCCCTCCTGACCAAGGAGTTAAGTCAGATAGAGGTTAAAAGAGAAGATGTTTCAGACCTCATTGATAAATTGAAGATCAATAAGTCACCAGGCCCTGATGGCATCCACCCAAGAGTTATTAAGGAATTGAAGAATGAAGTTGCATACCTCTTGACTAAGGTATGCAACTTGTCCCTCAAAACGGCCACGGTGCCAGAAGATTGGAGGATAGCAAATGTCACGCCTATTTTTAAAAAGGGAAAGAGGGGGGATCCGGGAAACTATAGGCCGGTCAGCCTAACATTCATACCGGGTAAGATGGTGGAATGCCTCATCAAAGATAGGATCTCAAAACACATAAACAAACAGGCCTTGCTGAGGGAGAGTCAGCATGGCTTCTGTAAGGGTAAGTCTTGCCTCACAAACCTTATAGAATTCTTTGAAAAGGTCAACAGGCATGTGGATTTGGGAGAACCCGTGGACATTATATATCTGGACTTTCAGAAGGCGTTTGACACGGTCCCTCACCAAAAGCTACTGAAAAAACTCCACAGTCAGGGAATTAGAGGACAGGTCCTCTCATGGATTGAGAACTGGTTGGAGGCCAGGAAGCAGAGAGTGAGTGTCAATGGGCAATTTTCACAATGGAGAGAGGTGAAAAGCGGTGTGCCCCAAGGATCTGTCCTGGGACCGGTGCTTTTCAACCTCTTCATAAATGACCTGGAGACAGGGTTGAGCAGTGAAGTGGCTAAGTTTGCAGACGACACCAAACTTTTCCGAGTAGTGAAGACCAGAAGCGATTGTGAGGAGCTCCAGAAGGATCTCTCCAGACTGGCAAAATGGGCAGCAAAATGGCAGATAGGCTTCAATGTCAGTAAGTGTAAAGTCATGCACATTGGGGCAAAAAACTTTAGATATAGGCTGATGGGTTCTGAGCTGTCTGTGACAGATCAGGAGAGAGATCTTGGGGTGGTGGTGGACAGGTCGATGAAAGTATCGACCCAATGTGCGGCAGCAGTGAAGAAGGCCAATTCTATGCTTGGGATCATTAGGAAGGGTATTGAGAACAAAACGGCTAGTATTATAATGCCGTTGTACAAATCTATGGTAAGGCCACACCTGGAGTATTGTGTCCAGTTCTGGTCACCGCATCTCAAAAAAGATATAGTAGAAATGGAAAAGGTGCAAAAGAGAGCGACTAAGATGATTACGGGGCTGGGGTACCTTCCTTATGAGGAAAGGCTACGGCGTTTGGGCCTCTTCAGCCTTGAAAAGAGATGCCTGAGGGGGGACATGATTGAGACATACAAAATTATGCAGGGGATGGACAGAGTGGATAGAGAGATGCTCTTTACACTCTCACATAATACCAGAACCAGGGGACAGCCACTAAAATTGAGTGTTGGGCAGGTTAGGACAGACAAAAGAAAATATTTCTTTACTCAGTGTGTGGTCGGTCTGTGGAACTCCTTGCCACAGGATGTGGTGCTGGCGTCTAGCCTAGATGCCTTTAAAAGGGGATTGGAGCAGTTTCTGGAGGAAAAATCCATTATGGGGTACAAGCCATGATGTGTATGCGCAACCTCCTGATTTTAGAAATGGGTTATGTCAGAATGCCAGATGCAAGGAAGGGCACCAGGATGAGGTGCTCCCTGGGGCATTTGGTGGGCCGCTGTGAGATACAGGAAGCTGGACTAGATGGGCCTATGGCCTGATCCAGTGGGGCTGTTCTTATGTTATGGCCTTGATGATAAATCATCTGGTGACTTAGTATTCACTTCTTAGTTTAATCAAGGGGCACACAGTTGCTTTTCCAGGCAAGGGGAGAAGGGTGGGGTATAAATAAAGTTTATTATTATTATTAGGTTATGTTGCTTCCCAATACTTGCACTTGCACTGTAAGAGACTGCACATGTCCCATCCTACATTGCTTATCAGGGCAAAAAAGCAGGACAGCATCTTTCCAAATTTTCCCCCCAAACCTACACAGGTGGGGCTGTCACTCAATAAAAGAGCACATGCTTTGCATTCTGATTCAATACTGCATATCCAGTTAGGAAAAGGCTGTTGACTGAAGCTGTGGAGATCTACTGGCATAGACTGATGTCTTAAGGCCACATGAGGTCTTTTGTGTGTTTGTCCGCAAATAATAAATCCGCTTTTTATTTCATGACTTAATGCAAGCTGGGGTTATTTTTTGATAACTTTTATTTATTCTTTCCTGCTAGTGGCAACTCGATAACTGACAACTGGCAATTGCCCACTGACTTGAATCATAGGTGAAGCAGCTTCTTCAGACAAGAACTATAATGTGTTAAATAAAAATGTTTGCCTTTTTTTTAGTTAAGGAAAATAATTATATATAAAAGTAAAATATAAAAATAAAATGTGACTTTCCAATATGAAAAGGTTCCCCTTTCCTGGCACAGACAATTCAGGGCTAGATGGACAGTCAGACTCAACATACCCTGTACACTTATACCTGCTAACTGGGCAAAGAGGCACCTTTTAAAGTGGTGTCCTCTTATATTTAGTGGGGGGGGGGGAGCAACTATTCATCCCAGTATTCCATCTTCTCTAGTGACAGCAGCTGGTGTCTCATCTGTACCTTTTTTCGACAGTGAGCTTTTTGGGGACAGGGAATCATGTATTGATTTATTTTGCTATGTAAACTACTTCGTGAACTTTTTTTGATGATGATATAAGGCAGCTCTGTATGTTCATAGGTTCCAGTTCACTTCTAGGAACATCACTTACAAGAGTCATAGCTGAACACACATGTGCTTGTGCTCAGTTCTTCAAACTTTTCCTCTGAGATTGACCAATCCTACCTATATACCTGCAGGGTGATGGAGCAGCTCTGGTGTGGCTTCTGCTGTATCCTGTAGGGAATTTGCTGGAGGTCTCTTTAGGGTAAGGGGACATTTGGCCTGTTGCCCCAGGGTAAGCCTCAGGAGTCACTATAATTCAACTTAGACCTGCACCAGCTCAATTGCTGGCTCATTTCTTCATTGATCCATGAAAGCAGGTCACACCAGGGAAGGGGACTGGGATTTGGTGTGCCGAGACGCCAAAGTAGGACACAACCCAACCTCAGGTAGCTGCGGCAGTGAAACTGCCACCATTTTGATTTAAAGCTTAGGTCTGTCCAGTTTGAGCACTGGCTAGGGCTTATAGATGAAGGAAATACTGCAAGAGATTTCCAAAAAGATTATTTGCTCACATATCTTATCTTTAACAGGCTCCCTCAGCCTCCCATCCACCAACCTGCTCTTCCATGCTCTTGTAATCCATCTAGTTCTTTCTTTTACTAATTTCCTTCCCTTCTGCTTTCCCCCACATTGTTTCTATGCCATTCTCTTCCCTTCCTCACCTTCTAACTGACCTGAAGAAAAGAAGGAACAGAATATCACCAGAGTAGCACAGGCCAATTGGCTGCCACCAGAGGAATCATGGCCCCTCACTCACCCACCCTTCTTGTCCACTGGCTCCCATGTTGCAGGTTGACATGGATCCCCACTTCTGACAAGACCATACCCCAGAGGACCCAGAAAAAGTGCCAATGCACATTTTTCCCCTTTGTCAATCAGGGTGAAGATTGGCTGAGGCAGATTTTCTTTTCCTTAACCAGCTCTGTAGTATGCTGGAAGACAGAGGATTTTGCATTAAAAACAAAGGGAAACAAAAGGTTGCACTTTTTCATAAAAATGCAGTAGAAAAAACAGTAATAGACTTGCATAATTCAGAGAAGGCTTTCAACTGTAGTGTTACTAATTTCTCTTTCATGCAATGTGTAAAAGGTCAAATGGATATTTCTGAAAATGACAAAAATATACATTCTGAGAAAGAAAGTTGTCCCCAAGGCTTGATTTCTGCATGTTTAGAATTTAATGACAAAATGACAAAATATACATTCTGAGAAAGAAAGCTGACCCCAAGGCTTGATTTCTGCATGTTTAGAATTTAATCACAGCAATTTCTACTGAGTACATGAAAACAAACAAACAAAAATCTTCACACTCAGGCTGAAGAATGGAAATTCTGGTGGGATATGGACGCCCTTGCAGGTGGTAGGGCAAATGCTAAATGGAGTGATTAAATGACCACTTAGAACAGTTCCATTGCCTTGAAATGGGAAGATACCACTGTATGTGATCAGCAAGTTGCCTCTTAAGTACCTTTTGGACTATAATTTGCTGCTCCACTTCACTGTATATTTTATTAAACTCTTAACATGCTTTGGTTTTTTTTTCCAAAGATCAAAATGCATTTGCATTATTTATCTATTCCCCACCCACCCACCACCAAGCAACCACTCTTTCCAGGCTTTTTTATTTTCTCAGCAAAATAATAACTCCTGGACCTTGTAGGCAGCCAAATATCAGGCTTTAACCATCTGTCAGCTGGCTCGGATTCAGCAAGCATGCTCTCGTAGTTTTGGTTCTAATTGTGTTTAATGCTGCACTAATTATTTCAATGGGGAATAATCTTGTACAGTCAAAGTTGACTCATTTTATAAACTGGAAGCTCCTCAGCTATAAATTGGCAGGTCTCATCCTTCATTTCTCCTAAGCGTTGTGCCAAAGGGGAATAAGTATATGGTTGCTCTGTGACCAAATGTCATGTGCTGGGCAGAAACATTGATCCTGGCTATTAATCACTCTGCAAGCCCTCCCAGTAATCAAAGGGCACAGCTGCAATGATATATGACCAATGTCAAAGCAGAAAGCCCTTTACAAGACTGCATGCCTACCAGCTGATGGCCAGTATGTAGTACAGCATGCACACTAGCCAACCCAAAATGCCCAGGCTAATTAATCATCACCTCTAACTGTTCATACTATCATTAAACACCTTTATTGGCTGAATTATCCAAGGATTCTTGCCCCCTAATTGCTGAGGTCTGGAAGCTCAGAACCTTCTTACCTGGATACACAGAGCTGACTATTACCTGCTCTGGACCACCCCTGCCCTTTCATTCTCCCTTCAGTAAGCATTTGCTGACCTAGCAGTGAACCAGTGACAAGGAGAAAATTGGATACCTTTCCAACTGATCTTAGTGAGGTTCAATTTATTGAGAGAACTAAATAATATCAAAACTGTCAAAATCATTAGATCAACTTTAAAGGCTACTTATTTGGACTTATTTCCTCAGAGTTAAAAATGATAACTGGGGTAGCCAGGGATTGATGAGGCTGTAGCTCAGTGGTAGAATACCTACTTTGCATGCAGAAGGCCCCAGGTTCTATCTCCAATATCTTCAGATAAGGTTATTTCCCCAGCCCTGTCTGAAACCCAAGCCTAGATAATTTAAGGACAATCCTCAACTAGGTGGATCAATGGTCTGACTCAGTATAAGGCAGACTCATGTGTCAGTGATATGCCACTTTTTTCTCCTTTTTAAATTCAACAAGCTCTGTGCATGAATCAAAGTATTGCCATTACCAAAAAAAAAAAAAAGGTCCAGTCATAGTGCACAGGTCTAGGTAGTAGATATCCTTATCTTAGGCCAGGTCTGGAGTGATATCCAATCTGCTATAGGTATTTCAATCTCAAGAGGTGGCACTGAAGCAATGAGTGCAATGAGAAAATGAATTGTACGTGGGTGTGCTTGTTCTAAAGATTTGCAGATGACTTCATAACAAGCTGCACGATTTACCAGAAAAGCTGCAAAGGGGGACTCTTGGAATTTTTACCTGGTCTGGCTCATCTAGAGGCCTCCTAATGCCTGGCTACCACAGATGTCTATGCTGGGATCCCTGTTCTGCCTGAAGAGAGCTCAAAGACCTAAGATATCTTGACAAGACCCATGTAACACACAATGAGATCTTCTCAGAGAGATCCTCCTATTTTTGCAAGAGGAGTGGACTAGAGGCAGTCGTTTCTTAGGTTCAACCCCAATCATGACCCATTTCCAGACCAAACATGCTATGCGATTCTGGCTGAGAACAAGTGTTGTATCTAGATCCCATAAGGTGCAAATGGGTATAGTCAAGTAACTGACACTGATACAGAACCATGGAGAGCTCCAACAGACCCAACATGCCCCAACAAGAGCCAAAGATTGAGATCTTAAATCTTCCCCCCCCCCCCCCCCGCTCAGTCTACTGCACAATGTTGGTATGCAGGCACTAGGAAAGGCAAGTCTACTGCTGAAGAAAAAGCTAGTTCTTTTGGCTCAAAGGGTGCTGTTCCCGAGTGCTACCATTCTTGGGTCTCTTCAGGCTCTGTTCAAGTATCACGGCTCAGGACTAATCCAAACCTAGTATGTCCAAGTCAGCTGGTCCCATCTCAGCACTGGATTCCAAGCCACCACTCAGGTCAAGACACTCCAGGATCTTTCATGCCAGGTGCCCCAGGTTACAACTCACAGCTCACATCCCATTGGCAACAGCTGCATCAGAGCTGGGAAGTGGGATAGGATTGGGCCTTCAGTCATAACTATCTTTCTTTAGATACATCTCATTCTAAATAAAGAACCTAGCAAACAGGCAAGCCAATCACACTGAAATTCCCCTGCGCTGATGGGAGTACAGCCATCACAGCTTGTGCTGTATCCCACAGCGGAATTTTGCAATCTGGAGACCCCTTTGAGGTAATGGGACATTTGTTCCCTTGCCCCAGAGAAAGTTCCAGCCATAACAACAAAGGCTTGTACCACAAGCCTTCCAGGCTATGTTTTAGCCAGATTTAAAGTCACTACCAGCAAGGGTGGTGAACCGTGAACTTCTGTTTCACTGTAATAATGTCAGTTTGGATTGGGCTGCAACTAAATTAAAATGAAATGGGGGGGGCATGGAAGCACAGTTGTCAAATGGAAAGCTTGTATCAGCTAAAACTGCATTGGTGCAGGTGTATGCAAAAAAAACCCCACAGGACAGTATATCCAAGTTTTGTAATATAAAAGTCAGCTATGGTAGGAAAAGGCTTCTTTGCCATCTTTGAACTATTCCATATTTTAAAAAAGAAAAGAAAAAACCTAACGAGATGAGATATCATTCTTAACTGAATTCCCCGGTTGCAGGGAGGGTGATGTTATTGCCAAAGTATGGGTAAGGAGTCAAAATAGGGACCTCTCTGGGTTATTTGACTTATCCACATATTGAAGAAGCTGCCATATCATAGAATTCCCAGGCAGCAAAACTTACTTGAGAATGAACACAGAGAAAAGAATGAAAGCAGGAATACATATGGAATCGGGGAATGCAGGTCATTGGTTGCAATGAGTAAAATGGGAAGTAGCTGGCACACATGCCTACCATTCATGAATCCCCCATAACCCCAAAGACAAGTGTAATCTCAGGCATCAATTTTCTCCCAAACCTTGAAGAAAAGCTGCAGAAAAAAGTGACCAAAATGATTACTGAGCTGGGGCATCTCCCTTATGAAGAAAGGCTACAGTGTTTGGGGCTCTTCAGACTTGAAAAAGATGCCTGAGGAGAGACTGAGATGTACAAAATTGTGCAGGGGGTGATAGAGGGATGTTTTTCCTCTCACACAACACTAGAAACGGGACATTCACTAAAATTGTGTGTCGGGAGTTAGAAAATCTTTCTTTACCCAATGGAACATTAATCTGTGGAACTTTTTCCCACAGGATGTGCTGATGGCATCTGGCCTAGATGCCTTTAAAAGGGGCTTGCACAGATGGAAGATAAGTTCATCACAGGTTGCAAGCCATGATGAAGAACACAGGTTGCAAGCCACTTCTTCCTGGTTTAAGAAGAAGGCTACCTCAAAATGCCAGATGCAAGGCAGTAGCAACAGGATGCAGGTATCTTGTTGTCTAATGTGCTCCTGGAGGCATCTGGTGGGCCACTGTGAGATACAGGAAGCTGGACCTTATGGCCTTGGTCTAATCCTGCAGTACTCTTCTTATGTGGTCTAAAGCTTCTCTAACATAGTTGGTTACAAGAGTGTGGATACTGTATCATTGATATAGGTAAAAAGGAAGTGACCCTGCTCCCCCCCCCAAACAACCTCATAATTCCAGAGAAAAGACTTTAGAACCCCAACCTACAAAGAAAGCTGAAAATTACTTTTCAGTGGTTTGACAGAGAATTTAAAGAAGAAATTTTCAGATAAATTATCAGATAAGAAGGAGGAAAAAGTTCTTTGAGATCTACATACAAAAGTAAGAGTGCTTTGAAGACAATTAAATTATTTCCCTGCAGGCACTGTCTTTTCAATCTGAGCTAATGACATCATTTAAAGATGGTCCATTTAACTAAGAGTCTTTTGCAAGGCAGGCAGACAGAAGGCAATCTAGATGTGTTTGCTAGGATTTTCCCATATCTCGGAATTTAATATTGAAATGCTTCCATCAAATCCTTACTTTCAAACATTAATCAACAGAATGAAAGAATAATCTCATAAGAAGAATAGGCTAAAGCTTTTTAAGTTTCTCCTACATTTTCCTCCTTCCTTGAAAAGGAATCAATTTCACCTTAATGGCAATTATGCCACTTTGGAGTAATAATGATATTGAGTTGGCTCAGTCTTTACTCCTGCCTCTAGAGTGCGCCCAAATCACTTCTATTACCTACGGCTTCAACAGTAAATTTCCAGTTCCTACTCTATCAATATGTAAATTAGCTCAACATTCCTAGAAAAGAAGGAAGCAGTCTAGCCTGTGCCAGCCATTTGCCATATGACCATGATGATTTTATGCTTCTGCAGAGCACATCTGCTTTGCCTTCTCTTACAACCTCTAGGAATCCATACAGATGCATTGTCATCATCACAACATAGGAAACCACCGTATTCAGTCAGACCTCTGATCCATCTAGCTCAGTATCATTAACACTGCCAGACAGCTACTCTCCAGGGATTCAGACAGGAATTGCTCTCTATCCTTCCTGAAGTTGTCAGGGATCAAACCAGGAACTTTCTGGATGTAAAGCAGGTGCTCGGCCACTGAGCTACAGCCCCTCCCTATCAGGGCTTACCATCCTGCACTGGGTATAGATGCCCTTGCCATCCATGCAAAATGCACAGCCTAAGCTGTACATGTGTTCACCAACCTATTGGTCACATAAAAATTGTCCCTTACTTTCAAACATGGGTACCCTTCTACTGGTAGAAATATCTCAAAACTGCATGGAATGTTGTTGTAGTCTGTTCATTTCCTCCTGGACAGGGGAGATGCATGTGTACGTTAGAGCACCTGTGGAGCTCTGAATAGAAGTCAGCAGCCCTGACCCAAAGGTCCACATATACACAGTATTCTACTGCAGGGTACAGCAGATTTCATTTTAAAAGAAGATTCAGTGCTTCTTCCAACACTGCCAGAAATGGGAGAGCCTTACAGCTATTTCCCTATGGAAAATATTGGGAATGCACGTATTGGCTACATCATAGCCAATATTGGCATGCCCCTATAAAAGAATCAGAGTTGCTTATTCTGGGACAATTAAGCTATTTCTGCCCAACATTTCATATATGCCACAGGGATCAAATGTGTACACCTGTGGGCTGGGCGAAATGGGTTATATTCACAATTCAGCAGTACCTCCCACCCTGACATGGCTCAGTTCTGATCACAGTTTACCAGGATGAACTTGTGGATTTTACTTTGCAACAAAGAAAGCAGATTAAAGAATAAGCCAGGCATAAGGACAATTTTTAAAACACTGCAAATTTAATATAGTAGAAAGATACCATAAGATACCATATTGAATGAGAGTGGGACAAGATGTCATTCTACTACTATAGTAATGCGCCAAATCCAGCACAGGCACAAAATTTGTTACTGCAAAATTCAGTATCCTTTAAAAAAAATATTGAGATGCTCAGTGCAAAACAAACAAACCAGCAAGTTTTTAGCCCTTATGGATTAGTAGTCCTTATGGATTGCAAATCTACATGCAATGCTTGGTGAAATCCTCTAAGCCAGAGTGAAGATTCATAAGACTGTTAAAGATTAAAAGATTCCAGTGTCCTACAAAACTCTTTGCACTTTTATATCACTAGAAGAAGCAAAATTATTTGCTTTATTTATCTTAGCTACCCCTCCTACCCTACCCATATCAATGCGTTATCATGCTTGGCCCCAGCATTCTCACACACAGATATGAGCATCTCTGGATGGGCTACAGCACAACAAGGCAATTAGTGAAAGAAGTAGGAGCTCCTCCATGCAGAACTATTTTTAACACAATCTTCCCTGGATTGAAAGAGGGGGATACAGAGGAAGAGGAAATGTGGAGGAGAGGAGAATACTGGCAAATGGGAGAAGCAAAGGCTGGCACATAATTGGGTAAGGGAGGCAGCATCAGGAGGTCTTGAGCTGGTGTTGGTGCCAGCTAAGCGCACTTTAAATCCAAGGACGTTTGAAATTTCAGAGAGCCTTTCAAATTTTTTGAGCGAGATCTGTGAACCAAGTTACTGCTGCCCCCCGGTTGCACTGCCACTCTTTGAATTTTGCTGATATTTTCTTGCTCCATTGTTACTTTTAATTTGATTGGTTTGTGCTGTCTTATTGATGATTGTTTTGAATTTGTACCAATGTAAAATTTTTGGATGAGTTACATTATACAAGTATTTTAAAATAAAGTATCAAGCTGCAAAGCAATCTCATTACAGACTGGACAAGGTGCCATGCAAGAATGTGCAGTGAGTTTCTATGGACACAAGCATAGTACAGCTAACACTGTGATTAAGGACAACTTTCCTTTGTACAAGATCATTTCACTTGATGTTTCTCTCTATAAATCTCACCAGTTTTACAACTTACAAACTAAGCCCCTGTTTTTTTCCAGGTCATGAAAACACACTGTAGAAGACACCCTAGGTAAGTTCACTTGAATGACAGCCACATAAGAACACAACTGCTTTGTTGGATCAAACCAAAACCCATCTAGTCCATCATTTTGTCTTCAACTGCAGTTGGTCAGGAGGTCCATAGGAGCCCCCAGCAGATAATGGAGATGGTCATCACTTATTTGGCCAAAGCACCTGATATTCAGAAGAATGCCATCTCAATTCATGGCGATTTCAGTTGCCTGCCAAAGATAGTAGCCACTGATAAACCCACTCACCCCCCTGAATATAGCAGATTCCTTTAGGAACCATTTAAGTTTGTGACCACCACTACATATTGGGGCAATCAATCCCATATGTTAATTATGTTTTGTGCAACAGCCCTATACTTTTCTCCTTTTCTCAGCCCTATACTTTCTGTCAACTAACTTCATTATGTGATCTCAAGTACTGGGATTACAAAGAGAAAAATTCCTCTGCAAATTCTCCATACACCATTCATGGTTTCACACATTTCTACTATTTTTGACAATATGAAAAAGCATCACATACTTTAGCCTTTCCTTGGAGGAAGCCAGACCAAAGTAAAACCAAATTGCCTTAGTGGATGGTGGCAGAATAAGCTAAGGAGATATTCCTGATGAAGGAAATAAGTGATTTTTGATTTTTTTTAAAGGTACAATAGATTGCCATATTAAAAGGATTGGGAAGGGGTCTGCAAGAAATAGATTGGGCAGTGGGTCAGCTAAACTGTGGTTTAATCATGAACCCCTGCCAGCACTCCCACAGAGTCTTCCACAGCTCTATCCAACCTTTCTCCATGGGCAGAAGGTTCCACCCATTTTCAAGCAGAATGTTCATTACTGGGGAATCCTTATGTTCTCCTCTGAATTGCTGTGCCCATATAGGTAGTAGCAAAACTTTCTGCATTCGACTTTGTTCTCCACAGGGGCCACCACTCCTTTCATGACTCTCTTCTTGTGACATAATAGCTTCCCCAAGCAACGCACCCAATTACAGTCAGGTAGGCTTTTGGTTTTAGGTAGCAGTTAAGGACACAGGAGGAAAGTGATGATAGTACTATCTGATATAAACTGAACCATAGAACTATAAAGCACTGCTCTGAACTTATATAGTCGCATGCACCAATGGACTTTGGCTAACAACTTTGTGTACATATTTGTGCACACCTGCCCTGACAGCGTGTCACGTTTGGCAGCACTGATCATCTGTTTGGAAGGAGGCCCAAGATTCAGTTCCTTGGCACATGCGACCAGCGTTATCAAACCCAACAGCATTGCCCATCTGTTGGGCACAGAGCAAGGGATTCCCAATACAATGCAAGGAAGCCATCTTCAACCCCCAGTCTTGAACACAGAAATCCAGCACATCAAGATTCCCTGCCCCTACCATATGATTTATGATCCAACAGACAGTACATGTACACAATCCCAATTCTGAATGCATTATACTTGCCAGATCAGAGCCACTGTACACTGAAGTGAGCTATAGAAATAAGCATCACCCTTTTGCAAGTTTCCATAACTCTCTTATAAATCGCAAAATGGATTCTCTACACCGCCTCAAAAGGCATTTCCAAAGTGGAATAACAAATATTTAATGCATGGCATCCTAAGCACATACTGTATGCACATTTCTGATTGTTAATGAAACTGGAAGTCGCATTAGCTAGATTGGGATATTAACACCAGTATCCTGGCCAAATATCAAGTTGGATAATTACATCTACCTATCCAAAAAATAACCCTTTGTCACTCCAATTAGATATGCTACTCCTCATTTTCAGGCTTTAAAAGTGTTCAGTTGCATTCACAGTACCACTGTGACAGTTGCTAAATTCTACCCAAGAGGCAGCTGCATTTTTAGCAAGCACAAATGCTGTCTCTAGGTTGTAGATTACAATATAGTCTATGAACACTTCTAAAATATTGGCAGCATGTGTTAACAGTTGCATGAGAAAGGTTTTGAGAATGAAGAAATAATTCACTAACTGGACAGACTGAAAATGTAGAACTTGACACTATGATGCAACATTGATGGGGCCCAAGTGCATGTGTGGAAGCCACTCGAAAGCCAACACATTTGGGAAGCAACAATAGAAAGAGGCTCACGTGCACAAAATGAAACACCTCATTTTAACAGGAGCTTAACTCAAAGATATATGAATCAAAATCTTACTAGTAACTCTTAAAAAGCATTAGAAAGTTTTCCGAACTGTGACCCAAGGGCCACATTTGGTACACCATCACCATTCTGACCAGTCCACTAGCATTACAATTGCATCCTGCCACTTTTTCCATCCTTTTCCCTCACCACTGCTTTTATTATTTTATTTTTACTGCTATCTGCCACATGCTGGACCACTTTTGCTGAAAGCAGCCCTTCAGCTGTCGATACGGTTAATATTTTGAAAATATTCTTCACATTTTGAGAACATTCTCAGGACTTATCTACAAAGTGTATACACTGTTTTCTATAACCGACATGTTCCAGCCCCCTATAAGAGTGAGTGACATCAACTGAAAGTTTGGGGACTCCAACATGCAATAACATTCCAATATTACAGAATACCATACAGCAGTGGTTCTCAAACATTTTATAGACCCCAGATCAGTGGTTCTCACACATTTAGCACCGGGACCCACTTTTTAGAATGTGAATCTGTCAGGACTCACCAGAAGTGATCTCATGACGGGAAGTGAAATCCTACCCACACTTACCCAGGAGTAAGTCCCATTTACTACCATTGTTAAAATAATATACATAGTAGCTTGCTAAAAGTACAGGTCTGTAACATTTTCCCAAATGCAGTCATATACCCTGGTAGCATCAAGTCTAATAAATTAAAAATAAAATATTGAAATGAATGGGGACCCACCTGAAACTGGCTCGCGACCCACCTAGCGGGTCCCGACCCACCGTTTGAGAAATGCTGCCCGATTTATAAATACCAAGGAGCGTGGCTATAATGGTGATGGGGCAGCAGTGCTCCCCCCAGTAGCAATTTGTTTCACCCTTGATACACATAGCCTAATCTGCCCTCTCATTTTTGCAAACCAACAAAAATTGAGTCACAACCCACTCAGACCAGTTTGAGAACCGCTACCATGTAGTTTTTACTAGTAAATGATTTGACTATTTCCCTCGCCCCTTCCACCATCAAATCCATTTTTCAAATTGGCAAAATAAAGAATGTTCCGAACCACAAGTGATTTTCACCTCAGACTCAAAAATTTTTCACTGTTGCCTCAGACTCAAAAATGTGCATGACTCAAATATTAAAATGAAAAGGCTATTTTTCTTATTGTTCTCCAAAACTGGTAGGAGTAGAAATGTTTTGTGCCTCTATTAAGCTACATTAAAAAAAAAAAAACCCACCTCTGTATATGGAAGTATTATTGTTACTAAGAGTATTTATATACTGTAAAAAAGCTCCCAATGCAGTTTACAGACATTTTTTTACTTGGAGGAGGAAGTGCTTTTTAAAAATGGAGTATGTCACTTCACTGCCATTCAGAGATCAAAAAGGCTGCAATCCTAGCCACATTTTCCTAAGAGTAAGCCCCATTGAAAAAAATAGGACGTACGTCTGAGTAGATCTGGTTAGGATTGTACCCTTAGTCTATCCTGGCCAACATTTCTCTGTTACCTGTTGCAGTACATTAGTATTTTATGCCTGAATAAAAATTCTCTCTTGTGAGGAAAAAAAAAACAAAAAAACACCCTTGATGGATATTGCAGAATATTGCTGCTGCATACAATTAATATTTACAAAAATAAAATGGCAGACTTTTGAAAGAAGTTTCAGTTAAGAAGCAGGGAGGAATATAAAGATAAAAGTTAGATTCTAATCATCTAACTTCAGGTTTGAAGTTCTCTGGTGGAAGACAAGATCTCCTGCATAAACTGTCCAAAACCGTTAACTGTCCTATTATAAATGCCACGCTACATGAATACAAATTATTCTCCTACTATCATGAATTTCTTAGTAATTTTATTATTACAGTAGCTTAAGAACAACCACTGTTAGCAAACAGAATCATCTTAGCTAAAGATTTAACTATGAATACGCCCAACATCAGAACTTCAGCCTAAGGGTGAGAAACCCATAAAAAGTCATAAAAGCCAGCATGCGATTTCCCTGATCCGGCCTCTTAGGGTCATAAAACTCAAAACATCTTTCCCAAACTGTCTCCATTCACTTGTGCCTTAACTATCTGGGTTATAAATACTTTCACCCCCTGACATGTTTTCTCCCACAGGCTCCATTTCCTGTGGAAATTGTAAATTCTTTACAAATTATCATAATAACCAATGCATTGATGCAACATTATTATGGACAAAGAGCTGAAATGCTTCCCTAGACAATATATGCACACATACACAAGGGTGTGTAAGCAAATAAAAACCTTCTCTTGAGTCGAAAAGGTTAGTATTGGGGAATACTTCTTTCAAAGTGCAAAGAGAAGATATTGTTTTGGAATTGGCTAAAAAACAAAAACGCCACCACTATAACATGTGTTAATTCGTAAATACAATGCACAGCATCAGTACTCTGCCTGTAAACATCTTTATCTCCTGCATTTTCACGACAACAATGCAACCACTAGAAGTCTACAAAGGACAAATACAAAATTGCTTGTAGGCTCTTATGGAACAGCTAAGGCATCTTTTGCATGTCGCTTGACAATAAAGCATTATTCCACCACCACAAAAGGGGGGGAGGGGAGATCTTTGGAGAGCGTATAGTTTGTGCAAATGTGCAGTTGCTAAGAGGAAAATATGCCTCTCTTCGAATCAAATAGCCCAGCTCAGCACTGCTGTTGGCTTGGGGCGAAAAGCAAATTCCACCAGCCACAAACTTAGAAACAGTCTTGAATTATTTGTTGCTGACCGCTGGTTGAACCCTGTCCTGATGAGCACCATCACCATTAGCTACTTCTCGGCGTATTCCATCACCCAATGGCAACAGCAGCATGCTACAGCTCAGGCTAGGAGAAATTGATCAAACAGGGTAATGAGACTATTTCTTCATGGAGGTTGTTTTAAATGAATATAAATATTTTCTTTCTACATAATTTGCCACAAAAAGGTCACCAAGCTCCCTACGATTCTGAAGAAATATGCTACAGACACCCATCTCCATATTTGAGCAAAACAAACAAAATTCCATAGATTTCCCTTCCCCCTTTCTTTTTCTTCAGTATAAATCTTAATGGCCTGGTAGCATCCTGTACAATTGATTAGAGGAAATAAATATTTTCTACATGTTTTAGTTACAGCTGCAAAGATATCATGCAGTTTTGGAAATCATGACTTTATTATGAACTGACTACAGAGGAACATTTTCGCTGAGCAGCCTAAACAAGCATACTTGAAGACATGGGTTGGTGTGTGTGTAATAATAATAACTTTATTTTTACCTCGCCTTGCTCCCCGAAGGGACTCAAGGCGGCTATGTATGTGTATGTGTGTATTATGTGTGCAATCCTCTAAGGAGTTTTTCAACACCTTAAAGACCAACACATTTGTGGCAGCATAATCTTTTGTGGACTAAGGTCCACGTCATAAGATGCATGAAGTCCATATATACCGGCCAATTGAGGAGAACACATCATGCATCTGATGAAGATGACTGCTGCCCATGAACCCTTACATTATGATCAATTCATTCACCCTGAAAGGACCACTCTACTATGGTCAATGGCACCCTACATGACTTTGTAAAGAAAATGGTGTTTCATTCTCTCAAATATTTGCGTAGATACTAATCTAGCGGTGACATTGACTTTGTGGAGTGCCCTCCTTGCAGAGGTTAAGCATGCCCTCACTCAATGTAGGTACCGACTGGCTCTTCCAGAGAGCTTTAGTGCCTGTTTTAAGTCTACTTCCTGCTGCTATTTCTAATATGCTATTACTGAAACAACTGTGTTATTTGTTCCTTTGCTGGCTTTATATGCTGTTGGTTGTTACTATTTTTTACTTTGTGGCATGTCTGCATTGCTCTGTTGATATGTTTTGAACCACTTTGGATCTTTTCAGGGAGAAAATGTTTTGTTATTAAATAAATACTTTTAGATAGGTTTTGTAGTTGCATATAATTTCACAGTATCCCAATTTGCTTCCAGATTTCCAACACAAAGTGCTGGTCTTGGTCTTCAAAGTCCATAACAATTCGGGACCACATTACCTTAAAGACTGCAGACTCTTGTATTAATCTACTGCTAAGGCTCTGTTCTCTCACCTGCCATTAACAGAGGTGCATTTGGTGCGGGCCAAGGACAGAGCTTTTACAGTGGTGGCCCCATGGCTACAGAACTCAAATATTCAAACAGTCCTCTTAATTGCAGCTTTATAAAAGGAATTTTAAACATTCTTTTCAACTAAAATTTTTTAAAAATTATGATTAAGTCCTTCCCAACCTTTACACCTACTGATAAGGATATAAAACAATATTTAAGAGCAGTAATCATAGTGTTTCATGTCTGTGGTGTTTTTAATTTTCTTAAAAAAAATCCAAAACAATTTATATTAAGCAATCCAAAAATACAGTGAATAAATAAAAGGCTATTGGTGAAACGGCTCTGCTTTTAGGAAGTGCCTAAGGTCTTTCCATGCTATCAAAGGTACCCAGAGCAGAACTTCAGATGTTGAAAATAGTTAATGGGGAAGAACATAAAGGAAAAGGCAATCCTCTAAGTACCCAGGCTGCAAGTCATCTAGGGTAATGTTTCTGAACCAGTAGTATTTGTACCACCTGTGGTACTGGGGTTGGTGTCTGGTGGTATATGCGGGACCTCCCCCTGCTACCTGGCAGCAAGACCAGCAGTGCAATGCAACAAGCAGCAAATTTCTCAAGTCAGAGATAAAAACACATGCACATGCGCTAAAGCACAGGTGGCCAAACTGAATTCTTGGGGGGAGGGAAGGAGATGATAATCTTAAGGACTGAAAATGTATTTTCCCACTTAAAGCAAATTCTTTTTATTTATTTATTTTTTAATTAACACACACAGGCATACAAACATATAACATACATTTAGGAGTGCTAAATAGCATATACCAGGCTTGTCCAACTTCGAACAGGTTGTGATCTACTTTTTCCGGCCAAAAGTGCCGGTGATCTACCACCATGAAAATTAAGTTTCAAATTAGTTTCAAATTAAATTTTAACCCAATAAAGTTCGAGGATTCCCCCCCCCCATTTTTAATGAACCTTCTGTCATTTACTTGGATGTGGTCAGCTGTTAAGCAAATTAAGCAAAAACAAAACAGAGAGACAAAGATCCAGTAAGAACTGCGAGGGGAAATGGAAAGTACATTTTTTCTTAAAGTTTTATTGAGTAATAACTTTCTTTAACTGTCTTGATAACTTTCTTTAACTTTTATTAAGTAATTTGTGTTAAATTTAGGTCGACTATTGATCCAGGCTGATCTTGCACAATCTTTAATATTTCGCTCTTGCTCATTAGTGAGACATCTGAGCCTGCATTTCATCCACCAGCTTTTTGAAGTTGGGTGAATATTGTGTGAGGGCCAGTCTCAAGGAATCCTGGAGATGTTCATCTGTCATGTTGGAACGTTGTGTACTCTGCCATTTTCAGATGGGAAAACGCAGATTCACACAAATAAGTTGAACCGAAACAGGAGTGTACAGCTTCACTGTATCTTCTCAAGTTGGGAAATTTGTCTCTAGGCACTAGCTTCCAAAACGATTCCTACTCAGCACGGATCTTGAGAAAAATGTCATTTTTAAGGGTTAATATTTCGTTTTCAAGAGATGGCTTGTTCAATGAGTAATTTTTACTGATAGCAGCTGCAGTTTCTTTAATGTCCACATCTACTTTGAACAGGTATGACAAGTACTCCACAATTGTTCCAATTTTTTGAAAGTCACAGAAACTATTTTCGAATTCCTGGATAACAGAACAGATTTCTGTCACATACTTCTCGTTCTGAAAAACAAAATTTGGGTATTGTCCCAGATGGTCCTGCGTATTAGGAAAATGATCAAAAGTGTTGTTTGCAAGGTCAGTCATCATTGACTCAAATTTGCTCTTGTAGGATGAAACTGTACTCATCATCTCGCCAATGCACTTGTTTTTACCTTGTAGTTCAAGGTTCATATCACTTAGTTGGCCTGTAAAGTCAGTGAGAAATGCCAGATCACATAACCACTCCTCATCTTCCAACTCTGCTTGATCATCTCCCCTCTCCTTCAAAAAACTTATTACATTCAGTAAATCACAAAATCTTTGCAGAAATTTTTGCCTACTTAGTCACCTTACATCTGTGTGCAAAATGATTTCTGCTGCCCCTTCATCAAGAGTAAGATTGAAAAGCTGTCTTTGAAGTGATCTTCCACGAACTGAATTTACAATTTTGAAAGTGATGTCCATGACAGTCTTTGTATTGAGTCTCTTGCTTGCCAAAACTTACTAGTGAATGATGCAGTGGTAAGAAAGGAAATCTGGGAAGTCGTCATGCTGTCTACAGAGGGCTCTGAAACCGTTAACCTCACCTGTCATTGCTCTTGCTCCATCAGTAGTGATGGAAACAAGTCTATGCAATGGAAGATTACACTTTGTCACAAAAGAATGGAAAGAATTGAATATTTCCTGACTGGTAGTTCTGCCTTTTAAAAAAATCATTCCAAGGAGTTTTTCTTTAACACTGAAGTCTTCAAAAACCATCCGGATAAAGACTAGTAACTGGGCTATGTCTCTTATGTCTGTAGATTCATCCAGTTGGAGTGAGAAAGCAACACAATTTGATACATCCTCCAACAATCGTTCAGTTGTGTCTCCACACATCTTTTCTATTCGCCGCACGACGGTGTTTCTTGACAATTGTACATCTTGAATAGCAGCTAGGATCTCTTTCTTATTTTTAAATCCCTCAAAAAGATTGTCAGCTGCTTCGAGAAAATAACCTTTTACAAATTCCCCTTCAGTGAAAGGTTTGCATTTCTTTGCGATCTGGTCGCTGACCTTGAAGGATGCTATGGTTACATTGACCGAATGTAACCTTGGTTTCACCATCAACTGTTGCTGAGTAGCCAATTTCGGTTTAAGTTCTTTGAGCTTCAGTTTACGAATTTCACATTTTGGTGGAAAATCAGCATCAAACTTATTGCTATGCACAGCCTTATAATGACGTTCCAGATTACCCTTTTTGGGCAAGGATACTGGGGCGTTACAAATTAGACCACAACACTTGTCTTTCACCATGATGAAGAAGCAGCCCATTTCCCATTCATCATGAAAGGTTTTGCTCTTCTTTGCAACACTCATCTTCGTTATACTGGGGTGGCTGGATGTAAGAAGGCCAAATCTGCTTAGTATAAACACTGGCTGAATCTGATCCAAAACAGTCATTGTCCCAAAGTATTAAAGTATTAACAGGAACTAAGGACCTCTGGATGATGTGCAGTACAAGGACTAGAGATGACAAAACCACACAGGCAATTCTAAAAGTAAAAATAAGAATTCATCATACTGGCACCAAACAGTCATCAAAAAAACTCAAACACCTGTCCAGCAAACCAGAGAAAATCAAATACCGCCAAACAAGTTCAAATACCACCACATGCAATTTAATAAATTCTGCACACAGTGTAGAATCAACACAAAGGCAAGGCAAAAGAAAATTGCAGTGTAGAATCAACGCAAAAGCTAGGCAAAATAAAATTGCAGAGGCAAGCAAAAGTCACAATGGTTTGAACCAATTCAAAGACAGGGCATAGGCAAGTTAGAACAAAATTGGAAAAGCCTGCCAAAATCACCAAATTCTTGACACTTTGTTGTGCCTGCCTGAAAACGTTTAATGAAAGTGAACTATAAAGCAACCAATGACCAGCACACGACACAACTAATACGTTAAGTGTGTTCAGTTAAAGCCTGGGCGAATGGATATCGCCCGGTATATAACACACTTCTAAGGGATGTTGGGGCGGGGGCAGGAATGGATTATTCTGAGAGGCAGGAGACCAGGTATGACGCCAGGCCTGAGGCGTCTCGCCACGGGGCACGGGCGGCCGCCCCCTGGGGTACCCACAAACTATTGGCACGAAAACAAGCACCCCCAAATCACCAGCAGGCAAGATTCCCACAGGCAGGGAAAAAAGACAGGCAAAGGATCAGCAGCAGCAGCAAGCCCTCAGCAGACGACCTGATTCTCCAATCTGATTATATTTTTTTCTTTAACATAACCACCTATAAAACAATTCATCCACACGCTAACATTTCCAGCTATTTTTTCTAATTCATATATATCACTTTCGTATATATTTATTTTTAAGTAAATTTAAACCAGTTATTAACTAAATAAAATCCTCCAATTTTCTTTAACCCTCAGGTTAACCCTCGGGTTTCTTTTTCTTTCTTTCTCTCCATTTTTTCTCCTGTAACATCTTTAATAATTTATCACCATAACAGAATCCAATAAGCCCACACTTTCTTGTATAAGGTATGTTCATTCTTCCAATTAACTGGGATATGTTTTCTTCTTCTTGTTCCAACAAATTTTGTATTTTGCGCACCCATGTTACACTGTCCATCTTCTCTATTTCAATCTCCATCAGCGTCCCCTCTAGATCCTGCTGATTTTCCACTCTTCTAATTTCTGTATCACTCTTCTGATGATAATTTCATCCCTCACCATCATCTTTTCCGCTTTATCTTCTGTTTTCTTCACATCTTCCAATTGCTCCTTGCACACATCTCTGTTGAGAGTCTTTAAACTGGCTTGAATCTGCAAGGACTAACTCAACTGCTGTCTTCTCATTGTGAGCAGTTTTTCCAAATTTTTGAAGATCATTTGAGTTCAAATATCTGGAACAGGCTCCATCTTGCAATTTCTCTCTGATCCACAAGATGTTCACAGCGTATTATTCTCCTTACTTCCACCACATGTTTTTTCAGTCAGGCATTTTTTGAATTTTTCTTACAGATAACAGTGTGATTAATGGAGAAAAACAAAACGAAAGGAACAGTCTCAAGGAGACAAAACTCAAGTCTAATAAAAATTATGTCCACAAGTAATTCTGGATTTTAGTCCACACACCAAATTATATTTATAATTATAATCCACGACCGATTTATTCCACTACAAAGATAAAGAGCACTTTCAAAATCCTTAAAAAGTTTCTCATTAACGCCTTCAGTGTATCCAGGGTTTTAGCCAAATCAGTCAAAGCCGGGGACAATATTAACACGTACTTATCTTAAATTTCCAACTTAAACTTTACGCTTCATGTTTTTTCTTCCATATGGTATCTTAGCACAGAGCCAGCAGCTTGATTGCAGACACTGTACCTCCCCCAATACTGTCCCTGACGATTAGGTTTCCGAAAAGAAAGCCCCCCCCCCCACCTTTCAAAATCTCTGGTACCTGCACTGTGGAAAGATCTTATCTCTCCTGATAAAGATCTTCAGATCCTCTTCAGACCTGCAGTTTTTTGGGGGGAAACAAACTCTCTCAGGAGCCCCTGGAGATATATCTGTTCATCCACTGTTGGCTCCTCCTCCTTAAAGCAAATTCTTAAGTGGTCATGAGGACCTATACTAAAGTTGGTGGCTTGGTATCTTAAGTTGGTATCTTAACTAGGGTTAACATCACAAACCAGGATTATAACCAACAATCGTTGAGCGATATATTTTCACAGGCCATAATCTGTTCATAGAGACCTTCAGTAGCTGGAGATACTCACACACAATGAAAATGTATGGTTACTGCAAAGTATTATTGAGAAATATCCGGTGTGATGTGAATCAGCTGTGCAAATTGCCTTAGAATTCTAAGCCTAGCCAATAAATTTCTAAAAGGAGACTAAAAATATTTGTTGGACCATCATGCAAGCTGTGAAAATTGAACCACATGGTTGAAGTTAGAACACTACTGGCAACACCATTATATCCTTCCAAAACACATCCAACACTGAATTCTCAACATGTACACAAATGAGTCAAGACTGCATAAAATTCCCAATTAAAATCAATAGTTAGGAAAAATTAGCAACCACCAGCAAAAGCGCTCTAATCAACAGTCTAGGCATTTGACAAAGTCAGTGGCAACAGCAAAGGAGTCATCACAACTTCAAGTGCCAGTGAGCCAGATGGCATGACTGGAAAAAATTATGCTCACAGACTGGCAGCTTGATCCTGTGATTACTGCCCAAGGGATGTGGTAATGAAAACAAGGGATAGTTAGATGTGACGGAGTAAATCAATTATCACCAACTCATTGCAGCCCCCTTTTTCCAGATTACTTCAGAAACTTGTCCTAACTATCAAGCACCTGGTAGGTGAAAAGGTTACCATCATTTCCGATGACAAAGTAACTTTGTCAATGAAAATGGAACAGCATGAAATACAATGTTTATCTACAGTTGATCAAGAAATATCTCCATCTTTTGCAACCAATGATTATGGAAGAGATAAATGTATTTCTAGCCAGTGCCATGAATCCCTTCCTACAAACATCTGAAATATGTGCACACTGAAGTTGCATTTTACAATCTTCCCTCTACAGAGTTCTTTCAAAAATGTGTTAAAAACATGCAAAAGGAAGTAAGGCAGTTTTATGGGAATTATTTCTGGATTAACATCACAAGTTATTTCATATTATAATTTAAATAATCCAAGGTTGAAATCCTCTGTACATTTTCCTGGGAGTAAGATACCCAATTCAAGAGGGCTTAATTCTGAGTTGACATGCATTAGATTGCTAGCATCCACCTCCCTGCTAGGGTTCTAGAGTCACCTCCAGGAGTATGAGTGATTTGCTGTGGTGAAGCAGTGACATTACTGCTGGGCTCCTAGGAAGGAAGAGGTGCTAATGGCTGTGCAGCTGCTGACATTCTTGGCAGAAGGAGCTCAGCAAGGGGATGGGAGGGTTCAAGAAACCAGTCAGGAGAAAGTAGAGGGTGAAGGTGCAAGAGAAGCAGGCAAAGAGAACAGAGAAGGTAGAGAGAAGGATAGAAATGACAGCGGAAGACAGAGAGGGAGAAACAACATAGGAGTGGGTGCACAAAGGAAGAAAAGGAGGTGAGGCCAACTGGGATGGGGCTGACAGAGAAGGGACATACAGCCCAGCAAAGGAGTAGAAGAATGCTAAGAGAGAAGCACAAGGAAAAAGGAGTGAGCAATAGGAGGAAGAAGGCGATAACTGGGAAAAGGCAGGAGAAGAGGTGGGGAAGGATTTGTCCTCATGGAAACCTACAGAGCAGGCAGGAAGGCAGGCACTAACCCTCACAGGCAGGGGATTCTTCAGACCTCTGTGACACCCCACTGAGACAGGAAGAGAGCTGCAGGAAGTTCCATCGCACTTGCTTACAGAGAGCAGCTTCTTCAGGCAGCTAGCTCAGTTAGCGCCTAGGTTCCTCCAGGTATGCTCAGGACACCCTACATAAAGAGGCAAGCTGTAAGTGGGTAGATGGCCAGCACCTCTGAAGCTCCCTCAGGAGACTCCATAAAGAAAGTGAGGAAATTACACAGGGTCAAGAAGTTCCAACAGGTCTGGTGAGCAGCAACGCTGCCAGCATCAGTTCTTATTTGTGGCACCAGCTACATATTTGTGTCCCAATCCCTATGAGGTGGAGGTTGCTCTTAGTCCAATCCCAGGGCAGGGACATGGGCACCTACACTAATCTACCTTCCTGGATTGAATCAAGGTTGAAATATCATCCAGTGTGGAAAAAGGCTTCAATACACTCCAAAAGCAAGAAAGACTTTCTATTTTTTCTTCCAAAGATATACATAAGCCAGGGCTGGACAATCCATTAAGTTTCCAGGGCCTCTTTCCCCCGCCTCTTGAAAAGCAATGAGCCAAACAGCAGCAATGCCATATCTATTTTGGACCATCACAGACTTTGAGCAGATTCCAAATGCAGCAGACACTGCGAGCCACAGGAACCACTCATTCTGACCATTGTAATAGCAATATGCAATTCCCTGGCTATTTTTCCCACAATAGATAGGACAACACAATGGGCAAAAGGCACAACCCACTGGAGACAGGAGACACTACCACTAGGAGACAGTGGTACAAATGAAGATGCTAAAGTGGCAAGTGGGCATCCAGAAAAGTGTCTATGGGCCCTGGTTGCACAGTTAAAGAAAGTTGACATTCAGCAAACAGCATCTGTGTCAAAAGGAAATGGTTTTTTGGTCGTGGGAAAAAGGACTGAATGCTTTTGCCCAAAGAAACGTCTTGGTGGACATGAAGAAACTCAGAACAAAACAAGAAATGCAAAAGTAACAATCATCAGGTGAATATTCTGTAAGGCAACCCAAACAAAAAGGCATTAACAGATCACGAGTTCATGAAGCACTCAGTTCTGCAGTGCAAGCAAAATCATGAAAACTGTAAGAGGTGGTCCAAACCGAAGAGTAGCTTCGGATTTTGTTTCACTTTTCTCAAGCACCATTCCCACGCCAAGCAGAAAACAGTGCTTTGAAGACACTTTCCCAGGTGCAGAAGGGCACCCTTGGATCCAGTTCACTGCCTGTTGTACTTAAATGTTGTGATCGGCCTGGTTCTTATTGATATGGCACCTGCTTTATTGGATACTGGTTTTAAGGTAGCTGTTCATAACTGTGAGAGTTCTACTTCAGTATGGTAAAGTGAAGTTTTTTTTTAAAAAGTTAATGATCATTCCCAATAAAGTCCTTCAAGTAGCACAGGCCAGGTCCTTTTGAGGTAACTATATGCCAAATCCTGTTTGGAGGCAAGAAAGGACCACCTTTACTGAGATCTTTTTAAAAATGTTTTACACAAAAAAAGCAAAATACAAATACCACAAGACACGTTCCCTTCTAATCTGACCTGCAAGCTTTAAACAAGAACACATAAGTGGTGTGTCATAATTGATTTTCTTGATCATTAATTTCCTTCTGCAGTGTGTGGATACTGTGCGCACCATATTTTTGAGAATCAAGCAAGCACTCAGACGGGCATGTTTTCAATGTTCATTTTCACTGCCTGTATTCAAAGCAGAGAGCTATCTGTAGCTCTTTGCACTCACGGCATTTGTTTCAAATATTTCCATCACAGATGTAGAGACTCTGATGTTACAGGGGAGAAGAAATAAATAAATCTGCACATCAGTAGAAGAATCAGATGCTAAGCCTGAAACAAGAGCTAATAGACACATTTTATTTCACAGCTGAAAAGACTTGATGCATCATGAAATAATTTGAGTCCTTTTCTCATAATCAGAGCATCTGAAGCTTGATCAGGCTCCGTGATACATACCATAAAAGGACAAACTGACCAGTTTCACCCAATGAAGAATTTATTTCACAAGCATTAGATGGCATTCTCAACATGCTGCTCTAAGCATTGTCATTTTAGGGTGGCAAAACAAATGAAACAATCAATACGTTCTGAAAAGATGTCCATCCAAATATGAGGATTGTTTTAAATAGTTCAGGCAAGTGGGTGAACAAAATCAAGTAATTGTAGAACAGTTTTTAAAAATCAGTACAACAAAAATACAAACAAAATTCTGCACACAAACGACTTCAGGCACACTAGCCTTAGCTGCCGTTGACTTCCAATGAATCTTTGCAAACCATGCTTTCACTTGAAACGTAGTTCACAAAGGACTTTCCTCTGACACATAAGCAGTCCCAGCCACCCTTCAACACACATTCAGATGGTTATAGCCATCTGCTATAGATGTGCTATAGAGGGCACAGAGACTCAAAAATCTTCGCTGCAACCATGAAAACTGTTGCGAGCTTCAGCCACCTGCAATCATGAGCACATGTGCAGCAGAGGGTAGCTTAAGGTTGCTTGCTTACTTGCAGGAGACAAATCATACTATATGAACCCACTGTAATTTCACTCCAAATCAAGGTCAAACAACACAATATTAAAGATTTGCATAGCACTTTCTGAATATGCAAAGCATTTCAGATGTACCATCCTGCCATGAACCTTACAACAGCTCTTTAAAGCACATATTACCCCATATTACAGATGGGAAAGACTGAGGCAGAGAGAAAGTAGCCTGTCTAAGGTTACCTAGTAAGAGATCATGGCAGAGGCAACATTCAAACCAGAAAGCCCCCGTTCACAGCCCTTTGCCACTATGCTACAACAGCTCTTCTATGAGACTTTTAGAAAGATACTGTACCTTGCAAATATTATGTTTTGCCATTCTCCCTTCTCACCTTACTGAGAAAGACAAGTCTCTTTGCAAGAAAGACAGCAATACTAACCATGTAAGATTAAGTCAACACAGTCCTTTCCCCATCCCGTTCCCCCTGACTTCCAAGGCTAAAAAGATCAAGTCAGGGGCTACACCCTGCCATAAACATATTAAAAACAAAAAGATGTGCAACATTGTTGTATTCCACAAGGGTCTGTCATTTCAGTTACAAAAACCGAGTCATCAATAAGTGGGGGGGAAATCCTATTCAAAAATCAATTATCCAGAGTCTTTTGTATAGAGAAGTGCCACACCTTTCAGACAACTGGTATTAATGAGCAGGCATGACTATAGAATCTCCATCAGTTTTTCTGACAAAGCTGCAACTACTCCAGTCTCTCATTGAAATTCCATTAATCTGGTGCAGCCGGGTCCACTGCGAAAATCAAAACTCCATCTAACCCTTTATCAGTTCACAATAACCTACGAGTGAACTCTGCCTGTTAGCATACAGCAAGTTATGATTTTGCTATCAATCAGGCTGCAAGCCAATAAAATAAAAGCTAGTCAGAAACAATGTGCCTGGCAGGATAAATCCGTATTGTGTTTTATTTTGAGTTGTCTTGTTTTGCGCGATTCTTTCCACACCCGTTTTAGTAAGGTGTCCGGACTGCAGCATTATTCTCCCTTCTTGTAATTTAACTGCTGCCAGTAATCAAGTCAAAGCATCACTGAAATGTGCTTGAATTTCGTTAGGAGATGCGACTTATGCTACTTTTGTACCTTACCTAATAAACCATAAAGAAACCAAAACACATATGGCTAGAGGGAATAACTGGAAAATTAGGTGGCCATTTGGGAACAGAGTGAACTTTTGAACCAAGGAAGCAGAGGGGGGAAATATTTTTTAGAAAACAAAGAGTGGGATTGGGGGAAACAGGTTTTAAAATGCATTCAGAGATTTTGGGTGGGCTGACATTTTCAGAACCTATGAAGTTTCATTAGCATTATGAAAATATACATAAGTTTAGAGTTCATCTTCTACTGAAGTTTGGAGATATACTTTGTGCGCACCACAAAGGAAGTACAGAAAACAATCAGATTTGACAAAACGGCCTTTTGGTGACCTGTATAATTTAGTTATACTGTACTCAATGTTAAAAGTTAAAGTCCTAATTAATACACCATTGGACAGACAGAGAAGGATTTTTCATTATTACACTGTACATATAACACCCCACAGCCACAAGCAGAAAATTGTTGCTATACATTCTCAATTGTCTTTGGCATTTTGCTCAAAACAGTCAATCAGAAGCTAAATTATTTACAACACAATCTGAAAGACTGTGTTTAATTCCACTGCTGCAGTATAGCCACTGAAGATGTATGTTAAATGGAGAAAGCTATTGGCTAATTGAACACTTTATGCCACAATTTACAATACATTTGTTTTCATGTATATACCAGCAATTTCATATGAGCAGGTACATATATTTTCAAACTTGATACCTGGCCCTGTGTTTGAGTACCTAACGGGAATGGTTTCACCTGCTCTGTCATGAAAGATCAAAACTTAAAATGCTGAAAAAGCAGTCACAACAGAAAGTAGTCTGAAAAGAGATAACGGGCTTAATCAGAAAAGTGTCATCATATTTAATGCATTGTCCTACACATAGATGTCATACAGTGCAATCTTACAATGTTTACTCAGATGAAAGACTCCCAGGAAAATACGCATAGGATCTCAGTGTTTGTGATCCACCGATTACAAAAAATTTACGTTTCCTACTGAGCAGATATCAATACACATGAAGTACATTCCACATACACAACTTGCACCAGTTAAAGGAGAGATTGATACTTAAACAAAACAGGAACAGCTTGTTTCATACAAAAATGTTCATAGGTATTCCATATGAATTTCACTCATGGCATTTTTGATAGGAAATGAACTGTAAGAACCAGTGGAAATTTGTTAAATTATCTGCAGATTAATATGGATGACCATACTCAAGCATCAAGATTGTTTCAAAATTCAGCATCCCTTTCACGAGCAAAAACAGTTGTCAATTTTTTCCTTCTCTTTTCCCATCTTTCTTTTAGCACGCTCATAGCCATAAAACAAAGCAAAATGGCATGTTAGTGGGATATTTGTTAAGATATAAATTGCTTCTATCTTTAATACCTGGGGGGGGGGAATCTTTGGAAATAAAATCTAGAGTGTTTTGCCAGTAAAATATAAATATATATTTGAAAAGATTGAAGGAAAAAAAATGTGTTGTCACCCTTCCCCTTATGCCAACGTTGGGCAAATTCAACAGAAAATTTTTTTTTGGATGGCTGCTGTTGCACCATTTCCAGAGTTCTATGAATACAAAGATGGTGTACTCTGAACCAGTTGTTAGAAGGTTTATCACTTAGGCACATACTTGACTTATCCCTGTTCTGCAATAGACATAATTTTATACCTCATAAAAGCAATATATGTTTCCAAAGGGAATAATCTGGATAACATAAAATGTGGAGTAGCATGTTGCAGGAGGCATATTTTCATTCAGCAATTGTACCTCGAGATAGAGATGGAGCTGCACAGTTTGATCATTGTATGACAGCAAAAGGCATCGCTCATTTCCAAGTCTAAATTTTTGAGCAGCCAATTAATATACACAGTTATTTATATACAAAGGTAATTTATCCGTGATTTCCTGATAAAACTCAAGAATTTTATCATTGCACACAATGATGCAATAATTTGCATTGAATATTCAACTGCTCTTGTCCTCAAAGATAATACAGAAAATGATAGTGTGCTATTTAATGAACTCAGAATTGGGGCGGGAGGAGAGGACCTAGGCAAGCATTATGCCAAAAACTGTTTGAACAAGAAATCAAACTGAAAAGCCAATATATTAATTAGAAGACGCAGACAAGTAATTAATTTAGTATTTTTATGAACTCATTCTGCATGGAGTTTGCCAAAGAAGAAGAAAGAAAAACATTGATCAAATATGCTGTTTCATTATTTATAACATCAACAGAGCAGACCATTAAGTAGCACAATAAAATTAAGCAAGACTCTGATGCAGAATTCACATGAGATTTGTTCCAAAGAAAAATTCTGTTTGTGTTTTAGTCACAGATCCACTCTTAGAAAGGGAGGAAAATCTGAAGAATTCTATTTTGGTAACAAAGAACAAGTGAACATGATATGAACTTTTAAAAAATAAAATTCATTGCACTTTTTCTGCCACTAGAGAGCGCTCTTCAGTTCCTTAAAGGGTCTAGTGACAGTAAGAAAACAAGGCCCACATGTATCTTAAGGCCCTGATGTTTATCTGTTTCCTAACAAATACACCAGTCAGTTCAGAAACGCTGCAGTCCAACAAAACTTCCAAATCAACAAAACCACTGTGTCTTGAGATCAAGAAGTCACTTACCATCAGAGGGGCCTTCATCATCTTTATCATACCGGTCAGAGACCAGGGAAAGATTGTCATGAGGGGTAGAGCCTTCATCCTCTTCCCCATCTTCTAGTTCTCCTACACAAAAACAGAATTCGCCAGTTAGTAAAAGAGCCAACAGTGCATGGTTTCCCATTAGTGAAGAAAATGTCCCCATCTTCCTCATCTAATTAGCACTATAAACAAACATGCTCTTCCCCCAAAAAGGGGAAAGGGAAAAAAAAAAAAGTAAATGTGGGACAAGACAGGGCATGTACTTGAATCCACCACTCTGCAGGAGTGGTGACCTCAGAGGTCAGCCAGGTTAAGCACTGGCTAAGGGCCCACCCAGTTAGGCTAGTTTCTGAACCCCAAGTACTGGCAACAATGATAGCCTCCATGCACCATGAGGGAATAGAAGGGGGCACCACAGAAAATCCCCTGCAGAGCTTTGTCCTAGCCCACCCCATTCAGTCCCCCCCCCCCAAGCAATTCAGCAAGGACATTGTTCTATGGCTGAAGTGACAGCAGTTTTCTGTCAAAATCTATGAACTACTTTTCTTGTGCAACGCCCGACATTTGCCTTCTGACAGAAAATAACAGCATGTAGTTACATATGAATGTTTATAACAAAGAAAAAGTGGGATCTATATTAAAGTCAAACTAGATGAGCTGCACATCATTGTGCAGCTGCAGGTTTGTTTTTACTTTAAAGCTGCAGCCATGTGAAGGGGCACAGTCAAAACTCGAGCACACAGATAGCAACGACTAACCCAGTGATTTTCAATCTTTTTCACCTCGTGGCACATTGACAAGGCACTAAAATTGTCAAGGCACACCATCAGGTTTTTGACAATTGACAAGGCACACTATGCTGCCAGTGGGGGGCTCACATTCCCATTGGCCCTACTAATAAATGATCTTCCCCCATATTCCTGTGGCACACCTATGGACCACTCGCGGCACACTAATGTGCCACGGCACAGTGGTTGAAAATGGCTGGTCTAACCCTTTACCTCCATGTCATTTTCCCCCAAACACCTCCCCCCAAACCTGTCATGGGCTCTTGTGCAGCTCTGTTTTAAATAATAAGAATCCAATGAGATGGTATTGCATGCAATGCACCCTTTAACTTGGCCTTTAGCTGCAACAATATGGGCCTGGTATGCCTGTAAAGCTTCAGCGCTGCCAGCCCCTCACCAACACTAGCATAACAGTCACTCAACACCAAATGGAACACTGTGCTATAGCACAACGTAGTCAGATTGCTTCATACTGAGCACTCATTTACTGAGTAGCAAATCACGGGGCATATGTGGCATGACATATTTGTTACATGAACGCTTCATCAGCCATGCGCCCGGCAATTCAGCCTATATCCATCATGCCAACATTCAATTCACTTTTCAGCAGCATTCAAACAGGGTAGAAGCCATACCATTCACTTCACCCACCCACACATCATGAAACTGATTTGGTCATGTGAGTGGTCTTCTAGCCCAAGATCATTAGTAAGTTTGTGCAGGCCACAGTGAACTCAACACTTGAACATGCTTTGCTTAACAGGGTTTATTTCTACCATTACTCCACTACAGTTATGTTACATTGAACTATATTACTAAATGGAGTGAGAGACTCCTCTTTGATGAAAAGCAGGAGATGCATGACACACAGATATTAAAACATTTTCAGATTCCACAGACATTTAAATGCTGCACATAAGCTACTAATTAAACTACCGACAATTTAAATCAGCACTAACCAATTGTGAATTTAAAGACAGACACAAGCCCAATATTGCATTAATCTATACTGCAACTTTTCACTGTCATGGCTTTCCAAGTAATCCTGGAAACTGTAGCTTTAATTCTATGAGCAGTCTAGGACTCTCCAGGTTCACTGTACTTCTATTATGCTACAATTCTTGCAGATCTCTGTAATCTAGACATGTTATTGAATTTTCTACAGTGTACAGAATCAATAGACATTCAACTATTTATGGCCAAGAGCATAAGGGCACTTGTCCCCTTTCTTCCAAACACACTTTCCTCTCAGTTTTGCAGTGGGTATGTGGATGCTAGCAATACTTGGGGGAGGCACAAAGTTGTTTTTTTCTCACTTTGCCCTGATGCTACAGTGCTTTATGCCTTGTCACATTTCCTAATCCATCACAACAAACCCAAAACAAAACTCCCCTTTGTAGCTGCACACTGCGCCATGTCTTCAATGGAGAAAGTCACCCCAACCCCATTCTGCTGCACTGTCATCCAACAGCAGAAAGATGCAGATGATGGCCACGTAGTACCCAATAATACACTATCAAGGAACACTCTAATACAAGGCTTTGTCCAAGGGCCCTTACTAAATATACAGCAGACCTGCAATCAAACCAAACATATAGTGACATAGTAGCAGACTGTTTCATGCAAGGTACAGATTGGTAACATCATAAATTAGGGCTTTGCCTCTGACAAAGAACATTGCAAGACTGAAATAGAGAATCTGCATGATAAAGAAGAAAGGTACTTAATTGAAGCAGGTTCAAAATCTACTCTTTTTAAAGAGTAAAGTTTTCACAAGATCTTGACCACAGCCTAATTAGTTGAGATTAGCAAGGGGAACTACACTGCAGTCAGGAATGCTACTCCTTCACGCAGTCAGAGGAGTCGTGGTTGAGCAGCCCAAGGCACAAATTTTGTCTCCTCGACAGGTGCCCAATTGTACCTGGGAAGGAAGTCAATAACCAGAAGTGTTTGGTCAGTATTCATGTAATAGAAAGCCAAAAGATCAAAGCAACAACGGGCTTCAGGTAAACGCATCTGATACAAATTCGCAGGCATAATTGAAAGCATTACAGCCTAATCAGACATCTAAAAGCAAGGCATGTTCAAACAAAATGTCTACAGACTCATTAGTGGGCAGCCATTCCATTATAATCATGCATAATGTCAGCGGTGCCTTGAGCCTGTGCCAATGACAACAGCATAAATTTTGCATCTCATTTCTGCAGTCGTAAAATTAATGATCAGTTTAAAAATACTTCTTTATAAAAAGTTATTAGACAAAAGAAAGGCACAAATGTGTCCCTGTGATGTAGCCATGAGGATAATTAAGAGGCTAATGCTCATTAATATGGTTTCCCCCAGAACAACCTTTGATTTATCCTAGAACTTTTTTTAAGTTTCATTAATTAAACACAGTTAACGGTTACAGGGAGATAAAAATTACGATTTCTACCTTCTTTCTTTTCTAATCACTTATGTTTTGATAGTAGAATAGTCTACTCCAGTGGTTCTCAAACGTTTTAGCCCCAGCACCCACTTTTTAGAATGGCAATCTGTCAGAACCCACTAGAAAGGATGTCATGGCCAGAACTGACAGAATCAGGCAGGAAAATTTTTAACACTCCCCATATGACAAAATCAAATCATTAATTAAGTAAATAAATTAAAAGTTTACAGTATGTATAAGTTTAAAAATGTATTTAAAATCAAGAACACTCCTAATCCCCAGCAAATGCTGATCTGTTTCAAAAAAAACAACAAAAAAAACAATACCCAAACATCCCAAAAGCTGCAATCCTTTCCACTCTTACCCAGAGTAAGCCCTATTGACTGTCATTGCTAAAAGTGTATACATAGCAACCTATTAAGAGTACAGATCTGTAACATTTCCCCAAAAGCAGTCACATACCATGGTAGCATCAAGTCTAATATATTATAAATAAAATACACGTTGAAATTAATGGGGACCCACCTGAAATTGGGTCCTGACTCACAGTTTGAAAAACAGTGGCCTACTCAGTTGCTGGCAATAGGATACACAGTACCTAACCCTTTTTTATTAAGCACTAACTTTTTATTCATATTTGGTATACGTATATTGATCCAAGCAGATAATGCTGCTGTGCCAATACGGGAAGCTATATACTTAACTCTTCTGTTAATGGACGTTCCCCTTTAATTCCCAGTAATCACAGTAAAGATTTCTGATTGACTTTGCATCAGCTGAACATCGAGGAATCCATTAGTATTTTATACAGCTTTATAAATGTTCTAAAACATGAAGTCTCTTTCCTCTCCCCACCACTCTCCAACTGGTTTATGATCAAGAGTTTTGTCATTATCAATATTTGATTTCTGCCACATAGTCTGCCATAAGGCACGCATCAAGATATTTCAGTCAATACCTCTGAAGCAAGCTGTTGCTGCAAGGAGGCGTCCCAAATCCCTAGGCACATGTACAGTGTTCCAGGATAATTTTTTAGGCAATGGTGGTCCTGGAATGAAAGTGCTCAAAACCCAACTCAAGAAGGCACAGCTGGCTTTTGCCTCTTCATCTGCTGCTATATCATACTCCACTAGAGCTAAGTTGCTTGTTTCCCCACTTCAAAACATCACTGACAGTGTGCGGCTCGTGAGCATTGCACAGCTCTGACATATAATGTGCGACTCTTGGAAATGTTAGCCAAGCTCCTTTTTGCATCACAATTAATATAAAAGGTTTCAAGCTTTATAATTAATTATTTACCAGGTATAAACAGCGTCCACTGGACTAAAATGTATGTTTAATATTCATGGTGAGTAGATATTTTGAATAATGTAAATTTCAAAACATCTGAAGTTTATTATATGTGGCTCTTTCATTAAGCAAGTTCAGCCAACCCTGATATATACGCTCTAGTCACCAGGGTTTGCCCATCCATAAGGCTATCTGAAGCAGTCAGGCTTGAGATTGGCAGAGGGAGCCCACTTCTGTCCACCTGCTTGTCTCTACAGATCATCATCCTCTTTTTTCTCCTGGCATTGGAAAAAAAAAAAGAGGGGGGCAGAATACAAGTGTGGAGGAGAACCATGGGGTACAGAGTCAGAAGAGCAAAAGCTAGCACATCACCAGCTAAGGAACGCAGCACTTGGCCCACCACCTCAGATCTTGAACTGGGCCTGCTAGTCACTTTATTTCTTCTCTTCACTCAATTCCGGCCAACCCAGCTAGCTATCTCAAGCTGCCTGCATGTTTTAAGCCCAGGTCATATCCTCCAATTGGAATCAATGAAGACTCTTAAGTCTTTCCAGCTGACAAGAAGAAAGGCAATAATGCCTGGGGTCTAGATAATGTCCAATTGTAGCAGAACAGGTGAAATTTTTAACAAACTTGTTTTTACTGTCAGCTAGATGTGCCATGATACATGGTGAATAAGGAGATGGGCAGACAGAAAGAAACCCCTGAAGCAGTCTGAAGGGTCCAGGTCGGGCGAAATCTGGAGAGTTGGAGAGGCTGTGTGTTGGCCTTTCTGGCCCGCAGAAGACCCTCCAGACGCAATTGGAGTGCACACACACGAAATCTGAGGATTCAGAACACACGGTTAATTAAAACTGTGCTTCCAAAATCTGCTGCTAGAGAGGCATGACCTGGGTGTGTGTGTGACCAGAGCTGCACTCCAATTGCATCTGAAGGGTGCCAACACACAGCCTCCCCAACTCTCAGAAGTCCTTCTGACACCTCCAGAAAGTCCTCCTGATGGGACCAAAGCAGAGCTCCAGTCGCATCCAGAGGGTCTAAAGTGCCAAGACATGTGGATTTCATTATCTGCAGGTTTCAGCATCCACAGGGATTCTGGGAACTGAAACCCTGTGGATGCTGAGGCACAACTGTATTAATACTTGGTGGAACTAGCATATGAAGAGGAGAGTGCCATCTCCAAACAGATAGCAGGATGTGGGCTTCCAAATTCTCAAACATGCCAAAGACAGCAACTGTTATCCTGCACTTGCCTGATCTCAACTGATCTCAGAAGCTAAGCAGGGCCAGGCCTGGTTAGTACTTGGATGGGAGACCACCTGGGAATACCAGGCGCTGTAGGCTTATACCATAGTCTTTTGAGACTGAAGGTTGCCAACCAAACCAATGCCTCCAAATCAGGCTAAGTCAATAGCACTAGTCAGTTCTTTCCTGAAAGGATCGTGCTGCAGTTGAAAGACACTGGGTGGGCAACTTGGAAAATGTTTCACAATTCCAAAGAGTATTGTCTGGATTTGTAGTAAACTAAGTGAGCAAACACCAACTGTAATAGAGGAAAAAGATAGCAAGTTGAGTCTAAAAGTACTACACAAGGTCGCTCTGATATATTTGTAGCCTCATGCCTTGGTTTTCCTGCTAGTATACTGAGCCAGGAAGCAGGCAGCGACACAATGCAAGAGACAAGTCACAGACAGGAATTCAGGTCTAACATCATCACATCTGGGCCCTCCTGCTGCTATCCTAGAGTTATACAAATGACTGGTGCCTCTTTTTCTTGTAGCAGCCTTGCCCCTGGTTGGCCACATCCTCTTGCATGGAGCGCTCTAGCTCAATGACAGAACACATGCCTTGCATACACACAATGTCCCAGGTTCAATCCCTACCATCACTTTCTCTGAAAACCCAGAGAATCACCACCAGTTTGCATAACCAATACTGTGCTAGATTACCAAATGGTCCAACTCGGAATAAGGCACCTCTTCCTATGTTCACTAGGGAGTGTGGCGAGAAGAGGAACTTAAAACAAATGTAGTGTGTTTTTATATCTGCCTATCAAAAGACAAATTCTGGGGACTTGTAAAATACAATGTGTGCAGCCAAAGGTATGCAAGCACCTGCAAAACAGCAACCTCCTTCCTGCTTAACATAGGAAAGATGGAAACAACCCCTGGGTAAATACATCAGAAGTGTACAAGTGTGGTCATACTTGGGTAAGGAACCACCAAATGGACCCAAATTAATCATGAATTCAGGTATATTTCTAGCTTTTGCTATCTGGAAGGTTCAGGATGAGCAACACTACTAAACATGGAGAACAAGTCTATGAAGGGATACAGTAGTGGGCCACTGTACAGGAAGCTGGACAAGATGGGCCTATGGCCTGATCCTGCAGGGTTGTTCTTAAGTTCTTAATCATGGTGGCTACATGCTACCTCCAGGTTCAAGGCAATGTGCTGGGCAGCCTAGTCCTATTCTGGATTGTATGGAGAAGTTTACAACAGCAGAATCAAGTTCAACTATTGTAAAATGACTGCTGATAGAGCACACAGAGCTCCATTGGGGACGTTTTCAGAGCTCTACCACAAGAAGTGAAAGCACTCCCTATCCGTTGCCAGGCCTGCTTGGACCTGCTGGCACAGGAAAGATGGGGCAGGGAGAGAGAAAAACTGGGCAGGGAGGAACAGGGGGTAGTGGATCCAGCAGTAATGGTGCATGCTGGATCCTATCCTTTTTCACAGCCTTCCTGCCACTTCCTCCCCTCAGATTTTTGCCAGCTAAGGAGCTGGCACAGATTCAAGGAGACTCATTGTGGAGTGGAAAGGCTTACAGAGGGGTAAGGGGATTTAAATCCCCTTTCCTCTCCAAAGTCTCTCAATCCACACACACACACGTGCGCACGCACGCGCCCTGGATACAACATGCACCATTTCAGCACAGCTGCACTGGCGCTGGGGGAGGGGAGAAGGATAGGATTGGGCTCCAGGAAAAACACTTTCAGAGAAGCAATGCCAGGGGAGGGCAACGTTGCCTTCATCTCCTGCTTGTAGACTTCTCAGAAGCATCTGATTGGCCATGGAGAAACAGGTTGCTGGACTAGATGAGCCTTAGGCCAGATCCAACAGGTGTTTTCTTAAATTCTAAAAAACCATCTATTACTCAACACAAAGATGACACTGCGCAGCTGCCTCACAGATATTTTTCCCCACTGATTTAGGTGCCGCGGCCACACAAACTCTGTCATCAGGAAGTCTGAGCATTGGGTGTGGCAAGCTACTGAAATGAAAGGAATTCCCAGTACTCTCTTCCAGCAACAGCTTTCTGTTGCAGGCTTGGATGGGTATGGACCACTGATCCCATGTTCCACAAGACACCATGTGTGGTGCCACATCAGGGGGGAAGAGATGCTTAACCCCATTTCCCTCTTGCAATGTTTCAAACCAAAAATTACTCTTCAAACTTCTTTACTCCCTCACTGGGGACAGAGATATGAGATAGCATCCTTTTCCACCTACAGAAAAGCAGCTACGGGGTGCAATCTGATTAGCAAACATAACCAGAGGGAAAACAGTTAATTGCCCACCCTCCATCCACCACTCTGATGAAATTCAGAGTCTGCTACTTCTGCATGTCAGCAGGAGATTAGGAAAAAAAACACCAGACCTATTGGGAGATAGTTTACGCACCTTCAGCATATCGAGTCTAGCCCATAGATATCTATGGTGTTGTAACACACAACGATGCATCACACACATAAAATGGCAAAGCAACTGTGTTACATACTAAATAATAAGTATCACAGATCAGGAAACAGGACAACAGGTCCTTTTTAAAAGGACCCCTAAATAAAACAACAACAACAACAACAACAAAAAAGCTATGCAGTCAGACAGCCAGCAGCAGGGTGGGGGCTATCCAGTGTTCTGCATTGAGTGCCACGTGTATGATTATATGCCTCTGGGGCATAAGTCATGGGTGTGTCCTCGGTGCAAGGAGCTCCAGGGTCTCAGGGAACGCGTCCGCTCCCTTGAAGCCTTGGTGGCCAACCTGGAGAAGCGCAGGCAGGCAGAGGAGGACCGTGGGGAGACTTCCGGGGACGACCAGGCTTTGTCCCAACCTCAGGTGTGCAGCTCCTCAGCTGCCCGGGTGGGAAGTTTCGGGACTGGAGGACATCATCCTGGAGAGGAGGGAAACATTCCCCTAGGGGGGACCTCTTCTCCAGGGGATGGGCCCATATCCGAACGCACTCAGGATACTCCTTGGTGGGAGGGGGGTCGGGGGCTTCTTGTAGTGGGGGATTCGATTATTAGAAACATAGAGAGGGGGGTTTGCGACGGATGTGAGGACCGCATGGTGACTTGCCTGCCTGGTGCGAAGGTTGCAGACATCACTTCTCGTCTAGACAGGCTAGTAGACAGTGCTGGGGGAGAGGTAGCGGCTGTGGTGCATGTCGGCACCAACGACGTGGGCAAGTGTAGCTGGGAGGTCCTGGAGTCCAAATTTAGGCTTTTAGGCAGGAAGCTGAAAGCCAGGACCTCAAAGGTAGCGTTCTCTGAAGTGCTACCTGTTCCACGCGCAGGGCCAGCTAGGCAGGCGGAGATCAGGGGTCTCAATGCGTGGATGAGACGGTGGTGTAGGGAGGAGGGGTTTAGATTCGTTAGGCACTGGGGAACGTTTTGGGATAAGCGGGGCCTGTACAAGAGGGACGGGCTCCACTTGAACCAGAATGGAACCAGACTGCTGGCGCATAACATTAAAAAGGTGGCAGAGCAGCTTTTAAACTGATCCCTGGGGGAAGGCCAACAGGAGCCGAGGGGCATCCGGTTCGGGACTCCTCATCCCTATGGGATGAGGATGGGGAGGTTAGAGAACAACAAGACAAAGGCAGAGTAGGAGAAGAAATTGGGAAAGGTAGCGTGATGGGATGTGATAGACGGTTTGGCACAATGAGAGGATGTGGGGACAAAGGAGCGAATAAGCAGCCCATCCTGGGGCATTCCGTGTACAAATGCTTTTATGCGAATGCCCGAAGTCTACGAGCAAAAGGTGGGAGAATTGGAATGTCTGGTGACAAGGGAAAACATTGACATAGTGGGCATAACGGAAACGTGGTGGAATGCGGAGAATCAGTGGGATACCGCAATCCTGGGCTATAAACTCTACAGGAGGGACAGGCAGGGGCGTGTTGGAGGTGGGGTGGCCCTTTATGTTAAGGAAGGGATAGAATCCAGCAAAGTAGAGATTGAAGGTGGGTCCGACTCCACCGTAGAATCTCTGTGGGTTAAATTACCAGGCTTGTGCAGCGATGTAATACTGGGGGCATGCTATCGTCCTCCAGACCAGAAATTGGATGGGGACCTTGAAATGAGGAAACAGATCAGGGAGGTGACAAGGAGGGACAGGGTTGTAATCATGGGGGACTTCAATTATCCTCATATTGACTGGGTCAATTTGTGTTCTGGTCACGATAAGGAAACCGGATTTCTTGACGTACTAAATGACTGTGGCTTAGAGCAGCTAGTCACGGAGCCCACCAGAGGACAGGTGACTCTGGATTTAATATTGTGCGGTACGCAGGACCTGGTTAGAGATGTAAATGTTACTGAGCCATTGGGGAACAGTGATCATGCTGCGATCCGTTTTGACGTGCACGTTGGGGGAAGAATACCAGGCAAATCTCTAACAAAAACCCTTGACTTCCGACGGGCGGACTTCCCTCAAATGAGGAGGCTGGTTAGAAGGAGGTTGAAAGGGAGGGTAAAAAGAGTCCAATCTCTCCAGAGTGCATGGAGGCTGCTTAAAACAACAGTAATAGAGGCCCAGCAGAGGTGTATACTGCAAAGAAAGAAGGGTTCCACTAAATCCAGGAGGGTGCCCGCATGGCTAACCAGCCAAGTTAGAGAGGCTGTGAAGGGCAAGGAAGCTTCCTTCCGTAAATGGAAGTCTTGCCCTAATGAGGAGAATAAAAAGGAACATAAACTGTGGCAAAAGAAATGTAAGAAGGTGATACTGGAGGCCAAGCGAGACTATGAGGAACGCATGGCCAGCAACATTAAGGGGAATAATAAAAGCTTCTTCAAATATGTTAGAAGCAGGAAAACCGCCAGAGAAGCGGTTGGCCCTCTGGATGGTGAGGGAGGGAAAGGGGAGATAAAAGGAGACTTAGAGATGGCAGAGAAATTAAATGAGTTCTTTGCATCTGTCTTCACGGCAGAAGACCTCGGGCAGATACCGCTGCCCGAACGGCCCCTCCTGACCGAGGAGTTAAGTCAGATAGAGGTTAAAAGAGAAGATGTTTCAGACCTCATTGATAAATTAAAGATCAATAAGTCACCGGGCCCTGATGGCATACACCCAAGAGTTATTAAGGAATTGAAGAATGAAGTTGCATACCTCTTGACTAAGGTATGCAACTTGTCCCTCAAAACGGCCACGGTGACAGAAGATTGGAGGATAGCAAATGTCACTCCTATTTTTAAAAAGGGAAAGAGGGGGGACCCGGGAAACTATAGGCCGGTCAGCCTAACATCCATACCGGGTAAGATGGTGGAATGCCTCATCAAAGATAGGATCTCAAAACACATAAACAAACAGGCCTTGCTGAGGGAGAGTCAGCATGGCTTCTGTAAGGGTAAGTCTTGCCTCACAAACCTTATAGAATTCTTTGAAAAGGTCAACAGGCATGTGCATGCGGGAGAACCCGTGGACATTATATATCTGGACTTTCAGAAGGCGTTTGACACGGTCCCTCACCAAAGGCTACTGAAAAAACTCCACAGTCAGGGAATTAGAGGACAGGTCCTCTCCTGGATTGAGAACTGGTTGGAGGCCAGGAAGCAGAGAGTGGGTGTCAATGGGCAATTTTCACAATGGAGAGAGGTGAAAAGCGGTGTGCCCCAAGGATCTGTCCTGGGACCGGTGATTTTCAACCTCTTCATAAATGACCTGGAGACAGGATTGAGCAGTGAAGTGCTCAACTATAATGCCGTTGTACAAACTATGGTAAGGCCACACCTGGAGTATTGTGTCCAGTTCTGGTCGCCGCATCTCAAAAAAGACATACTGGAAATGGAAAAGGTGCAAAAGAGAGCAACTAAGATGATTACGGGGCTAGGGCACCTTCCTTATGAGGAAAGGCTATGGCGTTGGGCCTCTTCAGCCTAGAAAAGAGACGCTTGAGGGGGGACATGATGAGACATACAAAATTATGTAGGGGATGGACAGAGTGGATAGGGAGATGCTCTTTACACTATCACATAATACCAGAACCAGGGGACATCCACTAAAATTGAGTGTTGGGCGGGTTAGGACAGACAAAAGAAAATATTTCTTTACTCAGCATGTGGTCGGTCTGTGGAACTCCTTGCCACAGGATGTGGTGCTGGCGTCTAGCCTAGATGCCTTTAAAAGGGATTTGGACAAGTTTCTGGAGGAAAAATCCATTATGGGGTACAAGCCATGATGTGTATGCACAACCTCCTGATTTTAGAAATGGGTTATGTCAGAATGCCAGATGCAAGGGAGGGCACCAGGATGAGGTCTCTTGTTATCTGGTGTGCTCCCTGGGGCATTTGGTGGGCCGCTGTGAGATACAGGAAGCTGGACTAGATGGGCCTATGGCCTGATCCAGTGGGGCTGTTCTTATGTTCTTATGACAAGACAGGAGCAGGACAGTAATAAACATCTGTGCTGCTATCAATCACATATTCCTTTCAACATACAGGTGAGGCATCCTGCTTTCAGAGACTATAATTTCACGGGAGACTAGAACACACAAATCCACAATATCTTCTGAATTTACACATTCACAACAATGAGCAATGTACCTCACAGCAATGAGTAATTTAAATTGGGCTGCAGAGGCTTGAGCAGCTTGTATAATTTGCCAATTGTAATTTTTGGTTTGACAAAAACTAAAATGCCAATTTTAACTTTTGCTGTGTTTTCATCAAGCAAGCAAACACACAAGCACACACATATAGCGCATTGCAACATTTTTTATTTTCTCCCTCATTCCAATCCAGACAGAACACGCACACAGCAGCCAGGGCTATGTACACCAAGATCTTTCCTAAGAGCTGTTTGGTGGAAATGGGAAACAGAAGCAACCTTTAATCAGCAACCTTGATTCACACAGTCCTGGTTGCTGATTAAAGAGGGATACATGCAAGTTGCACCTAGACGTGCACGTGGTTCCCTATCCAACTAGGAACACATGCACAGGAGCCTCCTTCCATGAGTGAAGTGTATTTAGTTAGCTGGATCAGAGTACCCAAAGTTGGAAAAGCCTGCGTTTCAGCACCAAGTGCTATTTTCTATACATACAGAACTCGGCTCTTTCCCCCACACCTCAACCGGGATCAATTTGTACAGCTTGCGTATCCCTAATCTGAAATGTCCCAAAATCTGACATGATGCCGAAAACTGACATGATGCCACAAGTGGAAAATTCTACACCTGACCTCATGGGATGGGTCACAGTCAAAACTTTGGTTCATGCACAAAGCTTAAAATACTGTATAAAATTACCTTCAGGCTATGCGTATAAGGTGTATAGAAAACAAAGGAATTGTGTGTTTAAACTTTGGGTCCCATCCCCAAGAACTATTATTATGTAGATGAAGATATTCCAAAAAAATCTGAAATCTGAAACAATTCTGCTTCCAAGCATTTTGGATAAGGGATACTCAACTTGTACAAGTAATTATTTAATGCTTTTGTCCTGGTGCTTGTTTTTTAAACATCTATTTTGAACAAAAACAAAGACATTTAAATTCACTGTTTTACCAATAATAAAGTTAGGATGGTTTAAAAAAAACAAAACCAGCACCTAATGTTTCTATTGTTTTGCTTGCAAAAATGAAGGAAGGAGTAAAGCTGGTCTGAGGAAATATCATTATACACAGGAACGAAAAGCAGATAAACTTTACTGTCTCCTGCCCAGCATTCCTACCCTCGGCAGAGAACGGAAAAAAACCAACAACAAACAACTGTAGTTCCACACACTCTTTTCTGACCTCATGCTGTCACCCTCATACCAGCATTCACAGACTGCAGGTCACGACCTCATGAATTAGCATCATGAAAATAAGAGCCGTTCCAGGTTTGGCTTCAGAACAGGCCACTGTATCAGTCTCCGTTTAATGAGGATATAAAGGTCTGTTTCACCGTACCCAGTGGAAGACGACATGCAAACTGCATGTCAGGTTCCAGTTACAACTTTTGAACTCTTGTTTCCCATACGCCCAACTCTGTTAACCAAGTACATACTGGGAAAGTAGAAATTAAGTTTTCAGTTAGTCTGCTTTTGGGAAATAAAGTCTATATTAAAATTTGATTTAGCAGTGCTTTTGTCTTTCACACACACTATATGCTTGTGCCATTTCACAAATCTTAACTTAATATCTGAACACACACAGTTGCAGCTAAAATGTTCATTTAAAATAACACAGTAGGAATTGGTGGGGGGATGTTTTTGTTTATTGTTTTCTGTCTTTCTGCACACTCAAACACATTTTTAAAAAAATTATCTTAAAGCTTTCCACTTTTTCTTCCAGCAGGGGGAGCTAGCATCCTCAGCCACAAAAGAGACAGCATGAGCAGGATGCTTACATTTTTGCAATCATAAATATAAATATGACTCAATACACCTATTATCAGTTCAAATGTTTACCAATGAGCAAAATATTTAAGCCACATGCAAATGCAACATCATGCACCTACCTCCATCAGGAAATTCTTGAGGGTAGCTGCAAAAGAGAGAAAGAGGGAGATGAGGGAACAGAAGATAATAAAAGTGTTAGAAAAGTCTCAGACAGTCTACATATTTAAAAAATGGCAATATACAGAACTGACATCAAACACTGAATAATATCTTAATGCTTACTGAGCTATAAAGCTTTAGTCAATAAGTTTTAACACATTTCAGGAGTTATCTTTTGCACATTTATAATGAACATAAAAACAAAAAGATAAAATACTTTAGTTTTGAAAACTAATTACTAATTAAAACCAATTAAAGAATAACACATTAGTTTGGAAAACTGAGAAGTGTAAGTTCTTCTTGTTGGCATCCTTCAGTCTCGAAAGACTATGGTATCGCGCTCTGAATAGTGTTCTGGAACAGAGTGTCCTCTCCAGTGCGCGAAGCCTGGGTAAAGTAGATATGAAGGATAGACAGCAAATCCCCCCTCTCCACGTCGCTGAAATGGTCCAATGGAAAGGCAGAGGCCAATACGGTTGGTTCCAGCAGCGTCGCAGGAGTTGCCAGAACGTGACTGTGTTCAGCCATGAACTGCCTCAGGGACTCCGGCTCCGGATTTTGCCTCAAGGTTGACTCCTGAAGCCTTTTCCATAACTGGATATAGCCACAAGGCAGTGGAGGTTTGGGATCAGAGTTTTCCTTCTCTCAGATGAGCTGCCTTCCCAGGCTGACGAGTCCCATCTACCTGGTGGCTGTTCAGTCGCCTCTTATGACAAGTACAGCCAAACTGAGGGCCTATTCTTATCCCCAGCCCTCAGGGGAAAGGTAAGTACAGTTCTGTAAGATGCATATTCACTGATAATAAATATTAGCTACCATTTATGTAGATTTCATGAACAAGAGATTTTAAAAGGGTCAATTCAAAGCACAACCCTAACACACTGCTGGGTTGGTGCAGCCATCCCCACTCTGGTTCAGAGTTGCAAATCTGCTGCAAGGCCTGAACCAGCTCAGCAGCACCAGATCCAATCCCCACACATTCCAGTAGGTGCAAGTTTGCGCCAGACCGTGTGGGAATGTGGGGAGGGTGGCCAGAGGGCAGCTTGCAGGTGGGGAGGGAGTGTTTTGGGTAGGGGGAGGGTGGAACATGGGAGGATCGGGCCCATGAAGGGACAGGGTGTCAGGGGCCTCTTCTGCCATATTCTAATCCTCGCTCCTGTTCCAGGCAGTCCTACACAGGATCCTCAGTTTTGCACCAGCTATATAGCTGGCATGAATCTGAGAGGCCCCATAAGGGTGACTGGGGCTTTACCTGGGGTAAGGGGAAATATATTCCCTTATCCTGAGAAGATCTCCATCCACCTCCTAAGCTGCATCAGATGCAGCACAGGTCATGCAGCCTGGCTGTACCAGCACAGCTGAGGATTGGGCTGCCCATTAAACTCATCACTGACATTTTGCAGGAAAGAACAGAAAATGCATGTGTCAGTAAACTTACTATAATACAAGGAGAAACACATGGAACCACTTATGTGGGCAGAAAGAGTATTCAGATACAGTTTGGACACAAGAGGAAATAGAACTTCAGAGCCGAGCTACACATTTTATTTATTTACAAATTTATACCCTGCTTTATTTCCCTCTCAGGCACTCAAAGTGGCTTCCAAATGTAATACAAAAAAATAAGCATAATAAATTTTTAAAAAATATAAATATTAAAAAAAACCTAAAATCCAGAAGTGACCTAAAAAACTCATAAAAAAGAAAACTGATAAAAAGACAAACCATCAGCAGACAATTTAAACAAAAAAAAACTAAACATAGAAAAGCCCTGAGTGCCCATATTAAAAAGCTCAAAAGGCTACAGTAAAAAAAGATACGTTTTAAGCCCCACCAGTAAGCCTCTAAGGAGGAAGCAGTTAGTAAACTTAGAGGGAGGGAATTCCACAAAGTTGGTGCCATCGAGGAGAAGGCCCTACTCTGTGCCACCACCCCTCCAACTGCATGGACAGTGGCACTTGTAAGAGGGCCCTCTCCGATGACCGGAGAGGACGAGCTGATTGCATGGAAGTAAACGGTCTCTCAAATAACCTGGCTCCAAGCTGTACACTTACAATGCAGAATTGTCTCACATGTCAGACTTTACCAGCCACTGTAACACACAGAACCTACAGAACATGCCATGGGTTATCTCTATGCCTAGACTGACTAAACTACTGGAGGAGACTAGCTCTGGCCTACACACATGTGCGTGCAGAACGGGCGACATCCTGACCAGTGTTCCAATAGCAGGAGCTCTTTGCAAAGAGAAGCTTCCTCCATGAAGGGAAACAGCTCCACATTCATGGAGGAAGCTTTCATCTGTGACATGAGCTTCTGATCACAAAAGTGCTAGCTAGACTGCCACCCATGATAAACAAGTAGGCCACAGTTTACCAGGACTAAATGTTACAGTGGCTACAAGTTATCACATAGAAACACTCTGTGCTTAATAGGCATAACATGCAAATAAACCCTTAGTGACAAGCAGCAAATAGAAACCAATCACAGTCCCAGAAATTGCTGCAGCACTCTGTGCACTGCCTGATTCACACTGCCCCTTTCTCCTGTAGTCACCTATTTTTATAAACAATCATGAGCAGATGGCAAATAAGGTTCATACGCGTGAACTAGCCCATGGAAACACCAAGAAGTAGAGAAATTCTCTTTCAGTTGACTGCTGCCATTTATTTACATAAAGAGTACAGAAATTTTATGCTATTCTTCTACAACATTTCATTTTTTCAGGGAAACCAGTCTCCCCAGGTTGGGCAGGGTGCCAAGAGCTCTCTTACTAGGTAAATAATCTGTCTAGCTTGGATCAACTGAGAGCTTTAGCTCTCCTACTTCCAGGGACCAGGGTGTGCCAATTCAGCAATTCTAGTCCGTACATCCCAGATGTGCTGGATTCTTCACTATGTACTAGTCCCTACAGGTCCAGGCAGCTGACAAGTACTGGCACAGGACCAGGGGAAGCTATGCAAGCCAGACTTTTGGCTTCCTATGCTGAATATGGGAGGTCGTGGGAAAAGCCATACTGTACATAAAAGTGCATAAAGTTTCCATTGAAACAGATCCTTAGAACCCTGTACAACTTGGAAATCTTGAGGTTCTGTCTCTCTCAGTTTTCCAATTCAGAAGGTTTAAAAGCACATCATCACAGCTTCACTATTTTCACACACTCACAATGAGAACTCATCTCTACTTCCCCTCCCCACAAAAGTGCCCAGAAATCACAGTTCACTTCAAGCAGTTTACAAAGATCCAATCCCACAAAATAACTCAAAAGAGAGAGCCTTCTTGCTCCATTAACACAAGTGGATCTTCTAGAGACATTCACCTAATTAAGCAGCACACGTCAACAGCTACTCTGGTACAGTGGCCAGAGTGCAGGACAGGTTAGAGAAAGCCAGGTTCAATTCCTCACTCAGCCATGAAGCTAACCAGCTGATTATCGGCTAGTCACCATTTTTCAGGTTAATCCACTTGCCAGGAGAATAATGAGCAATAGCATAAAACATAACAGGTCGCATCCAAGAGTGTTCTTTTCCACCTCTGGAAAAGGGGAACTTTTGGATCCAACTCATTAGTAGCCAGTTAATCCTGGACATGACCACATCGTAACTGAAGAAATACTTGGTAGCCGAGAGTCTTTCTGCATGATCTGTCTGAACATGTTTTGCTACATTTCAGCTCATGTGTCAGTCTTCCCATTTCTCCTGCTATTGAAAATAACACCATATCTTGTCCCTATTTAATACAGTGGGAGAATTGCTTTGTTTTTTTAAGGGATAAGTCTAGCAATTTGAGCACTCTGGCTTAGACAGGAAGCACATAGCTTTCAAAGAACTTAAACAGTAAAAAAAACTGCATTATAAACATAGAGGAAAGGAAGAGGGAGGAAGGCTGTACAACTAATCAACAATTACATTTTTAAAAAATCAAAACTGATATTTATATCGGCACATACAATGCCACAATCAAGATAGCAATGAATATTCTGTCAGGGAGACATTTCACATTTTCTCCAGGACAAAATATTGCAATACTGTACTTAAAATACAGTCTTCTCACAAGTAGCGTGAGTATTAGGGGATATGTGAGGATTGTGCACAACAAGCAATAAATGTGTGTGCCTCCATATGATATTAAGTAGTGGAGTAAACCAATCATTCAGCAAGCTCCAAAGAGGACCACCAGAACCAAAGTGTCTTAGGTTAGAAGGATCTGCAAGATATAGGTCAAAATGACTCTTCACTGTGTGTCTTAGTGGTTATGCTTCTGTGTCAGTCCCCACCCATCTGAAAAATGGGCATAAAAATTAATTTAATTTTTTTTTAATTAACAGTATTTATATACCGCTTTTCAACTGAACGTTCACAAAGCGGTTTACAGAGAAAAATCAAATAACTAAATGGCTCCCTGTCCCAAAAGGGCTCACAATCTAAAAAGATGCCAAGGAATACCAGCAGACAGCCACTAGAACAGACAGTGCTGGGGTGAGGTGGGCCAGTTACTCTCCCCCTGCTAAAAAAAGGAGCACCCACTTGAAAAAGTGCCTCTTACCCAATTAGCAGGAGTTGGGTAATAAATAATAATAAATGTAACCTACATTTATAAAATAATAAATAAAATAAAATAAAATAAAATATAAAATAATAAATAAAAAATAATAAATGTAACCTACATTACAGGCTTGTTGCAAGGCTAATTCACTTGGGGTCCAATCCTATCCAACTTTCCAGAGCTGGTTGTGCCATGGCAATGGTGTGCACACTGCATCCTGCGGTGATGGGCAGGTACAGAGGCCTCCTCAAGAGGACAATTGTTACCTTATTTGGGGGCTTCATTGCAGCTGCATCGGTGCTGGAAAGTTGGACAGAACTGTTTCATTAGCATACCAAACATACGTGCATATGTAACTACTTACTTGGACTTAATGTCTTTTATCTTCTTAATCAGAGCATCTCTCTTTTCCTTTGCCCTTTTGGATAAATTTTCTCCTTTTAGGATGTCTGATACAAATGTGTCAACATCTGTAGCAAGAAAGAAGGGAGGAGAAAAGATACAAGTCAAAAGGAGAAATGATAATTTTCAGAAGATAAATACCTCTATTATGGCTTTTTTCATAAGGCAATAATATCCAAACTATCTAATGGAGTTACTTTATCAGTCCCAGGCATAATATAATTGAAAGATATTTCAAACGCTAAATTGGATAGATTTGTTCACTGCTGTGCTTCTGCTTAGCACAGCAAATGCTGTTTTGACATTTGCCATCATTAAATGAACAAAATCCAACAAGTTTTAATAAACTGTCAAAGTGTGTAAAATATATACACACCCTATCACTTGAGGAATAAAAGCAAGAAGACAAACTGCTTTAATGCTTATATGATTGCCACAAAATCAAACAGCATTTGGTGCTTCCTCTAACAAAGGCTCATTTTCTGAAGTGACTGTAGATTTGGATTGTCTTTGCAAAAGCTAAAGATGGCTCCAGTCTTGATAGCACGGGCATAAAAAGGTTCCGTATTAAATGTAAACTGGTAAACAATTTCAGTGGCATCAACAGAACCGGCTGATAGAAAATTTGATGCCATAATCATTACTAAATTGTATCTTAAGAAAGTTAGCCATGGCTATGTCCCAATGAAATTAATAGGATGAAAGAAATTGACTGTGCCTAGCTTATCTCAATGATGCCAATGCTGCTTAGTCTTGACTCACTTCCTTAGGATATTATCCAATGTGAGCAATCCAGGCCCAAATTCTATAAAGGTACAATGCACTCTGGTAATTAAAACATGAAACTGAAGTTGCCCTTATAAGTAGGACAAACCATACGCATTGCACTGATGCTGTCTAAACAGCACAGTCCTTACTCAGTTGAATGGGTTCCACTATGCAATGGAATGAACCCTAAGCCTCCTTGTGAATTTGCTTCGAATCAGAAGGCACTATAGAAATAAATAAAAATGCAGTGCAATTAGTCTCATAAATGTAACCTCAACAGAACTAAAAGTTATGTGACATGATAGATTTAGACCTCCAAAAACATTTTGGAAAAGTTGCACATGAAAGGCTCCTGCCACAGGAGAAATGGTTATGACCTCTAATAATCAGCTTTTGTATAGTGCTTTGAGTGTGCAAGGAGTTTCACATGTATGTAATCCTTACAGCCCTCAATAAAATGGAGGTGATTATCACCATGTTGCAGTTCAGTTGAAAGCGACTGCTTTCAAAAAGGCAACAAAACAGCAAATGAGATTCAGTGTAAGTGCAAAGGAGTAGTAATTGGAGCTGATAGGATCCAGACTGACTGCTGGTAACCAGGTAACAGACCCAAAGGTCAAGATGGATAACTCACTGAAAACATGAACTTTGGGTGCAGCAGCAATAATAAAAGGCAAACATATTCTTAAGCATGAGTAGGAAAAGGACTGAAAATAAAACTGCCAATATCACAATGCCTTGTGCATAAAATTATTGGGTAGTCACATTTAAGAACTCATCACAAAAAGGATATCATGGAGCTGGAAGTGATACAGAGCTGTACAATCTGAACAATCAAGGGGCTGGAGCAACTTCTATCATACATACATAAGATCTTTATTGGCATAGATCAGGGGTCTCCAAACCCCAGCCCAGGGGCCAGATGCGGCCCGCAGCAAGCCTCTTTCTGGCCTGCAGCCAACCTCTTGTCTCCTGAAAGCTTCTGGCCCACTCAGCTGAGCATAACCAGAACTGTGCTCTGATTGTGGCTAGAGGGTGTTCTGAGGGCCAGAGAGGTTGAATGAATAAGCCCATTCATTCATTTGTTCATTCATCTAAGTTCCATCTCTAATTTATTTATTTAAATTTTATATTTAAATTTTTTTGCCGGCCCTCCACACCACGCCAGATATTTGATCCGGCCCTCTGGCCAAAATGTTTGGAGATCCCTGGCATAGATAAAGGAAATACACAACCACAAACAGACATCCAGAAAAAAACAGAAAACAATAAAATAAAACAATCATAATCATCCAATTCCCCCTCTCCCCATTCACCATAATATAGCAGAAGACCCAGAATTCCGTCCTGCCAGTACCCCAGAAGCAAAGTTTGCAACCTTGTCGAGAGAATCAGTTTCCTCTATAAACTTCTATCGATAGACAGGCTAAAAAAGTTGTGACATCAAAGAAACAAAGAGGGGGGAGGACAACACAATAGATCAGGGGTGCTCACACTTTTTTGGCCCAAGAGCTACTTTGAAATCCAGCAAGGCCCGGAGATCTACCCTCCAGGGGGGCAACTTGGGGGGTGATGAGAAGTGGGGTGACTCCATGTGTGGGGCCACGGGGAGGGGTTGGGAGCCCTCCGGGGGGGCAACTTGGGGGTGATAGGAAGTGGGGTGAATCCATGTGTGGGGCCATGGGGAGCAGCTGGGGAGCCTTCCAGGGGGGCAACTTGGGGGCAGCCCCACACACTCTTCCCCGCCCGCCCTCCCTCTGCCCCGAGGCGCCTGCTCAGCTCACCCTCTGGGAGCAGGAAAAGTTCTCCGAGGGTGCCGCAGGGCCGATCCCAGCCTCGGGAGGAAGGCGGCGACACGAGGCAGCGCAGCCCAGCCACGCCGCACTTCCTCCCGGGCACCCCTTATCTGTCCCCAGGGAGGGGGTTTCAGCGGCGCCTCCGGCGGCGCTCACCCTCCCGCCGGCCGCAGCCTTGCAGCGCCCGGCTCCCGAGGCGGGGACGGCGGCGCCCGCGCAGGGCAGTAGCAGCAACCAGAGCGTCCCCACCGGCCACGGGCTCCCGCGCCGCCACCCCTGGGGGATGTGCCACAGCTGGGGCAGCTGCCGCTCATCTCTGCCACGGCTCCTCAGCACTGGATGCGATGGCGGGCCAATCGGGAAGCTCCAGGGCTCTTTCCCGTCCCTTTCATTGATTGAAATCATTGATTGAAATCAATGAAAGGGGCGGGAAAGAGCCCTGGAGCTTCCCGATTGGCCCGCCATGTTGAAAGGGGCGGGAAAGAGCCCCGGAGCTTCCTGATTGGCCCGCCATGTTGAAAGGGGCGGGAAAGAGCCCCGGAGCTTCCTGATTGGCCCGCCATGTTGAAAGGGGTGGGAAAGAGCCCCGGAGCTTCCCGATTGGCCCGCCATCGCATCCGGGACACTCGGCGGCGCCGGGCCAATAGGGAAGCTCCGGGGCTCTTTCCCGCCCCTATCAACATGGCGGACGGGAGGCTCGGCGCGCGATCAACCGGATTTTGCTTGGCGATCGACCGGTCGATCGCGATCGACGTCTTGAGCACGCCTGCAATAGATGTTTATACAATTATAAATAGGTAGTGTTAGACAAGTGGTTTCTGGTGTGCCTAATCAAAGACATATTAGGGGATCATTTTGTTTCTAAAAATTAAAAATACAGGAGTGCAAACCTACATTTTACCCTTTTGCTTCTACTCAGGGTAGTTTTCTGACAGATAACTGAGGGGGAAAAAATCCAGCAAAAAGATAAGACAACTACACTCAGTGTTAATTAAAAAAGAAACTAATTGAGCAGCAAGTATATAAAAAATAGGCTATACCGTTTTTATTACTGATATGACACTTACTCTCAAATTTATAGCAAGGACAATTGAACTATGTTTCAAACACTGTAGGCTATCTCAAGAATGTCAGTGACTTTGCGCTCTCTCTCTCTCTCTCTCTGATTCAATGTATCTCGTCTCATTTCAATACTGTTTTAATAGATGGTAATTGCAAAGGTAATCAGCTAAAATGATAGCCACATAATGATTATGTCTTGTGCTGTTATCCAGAATTCTCCTGTGATGAACATTCATTTTAGTAATGCTCAGACTGGAAATGGAGCACTTGAAAAGTTAGTTCTCAGAAATAAAGACCTAAATGCAGAAAATGAGTTCAGCTTGGGTAGACTGCATTGACTCAGAGTATGATCTAGAGAAGGAGAGAAGTTGGGATGGGCAGTGTCATATATGCCAATGATACAATAATAAATTATTGTACCCACTGACCACAATACAACAGAAACTGCAGCAATATTTGGGGGCTTCCATTCAGTTAATTCTGCTGAATTGTGGCCACAGTCTGCAGGCAAGATCCAAACAGGTTTTAAGGTTCCTTACGTTGCACTAATTTCAATAGAGGGGGGAGAGAGAGCCAGAATTTGATAGTCATGCAATGGGACTTGAAATGGGCTAGAGCTAGAACAAGTCCCAGAGGCCAAGTATTTCACATACTTGTATCTGATTTTAAACAAGCAATTTAAATAAAACAAAGTTGGTGTGATCCTCAAACTCACAACAAGGACAAGTTTGTTTTGAAGAGCGACAACAGTTCCTAAATACATTGAAATATGATCCATTCACATGTATGGAATTAAATACTTAATACTGTATTAAATACTGTTAATAATAATAATGATAAATACAAATGAATGCATCTTAAGTTCAAATGCTAACTCACAGGAAATCGTCTGAGCTTTTTTTAGCCTTGGGAGTAGTCAGCTGTTTTATAGTTACCACAAATTTGAATGATAGCAGTTTCTTCTGCAATTTACTCTCCCAGACACAAACTACAAAAGTTTCTTCATACATTCATAAGGAAAGTCTTTCCTTTACTTGAAAGGCCCTTTGGATTTTCCACATAAGTCACTTTGGCTGAAACATCAGTGATTAATGTTATGGACAGTCAGGACAAAGCACACTGAAGTAGCACAACTTTGTGACCAGCCTTCCCTCTAAGCTGCACAGCTGTGCTGCTGGACTTGGAACCCCCTTGCAGCTCACAGCACTCAGAGTTCAGCAAATACATCATCACCTTGCCAAATGCTCAGAATCTGGCACTGTTAAGCTCCTTCAGGGCTCCATGCAGTCCCTGTAAAAATTACAGGGATCATTGCTTGGGACATTACAAAGGTTTTAGAATAACAATGATTTCCAAGATACTTTTGTAAAAGTGCGCAGCTGGCCCTGTGGGAGTCAAACGGCCCAATCCTATCAAGGACCTATAGAAGCAGGTCTTGCAGTCCAGATGCCACAGGCCCTGTTGCAGCAACATGGAAGTTGTGCCATTGTCATGCACTTCAGAGTCATTAGTGCAAATTGCCAGTATCTCCATGTGCAGACCAGAATTACCCAGACTCTCAGTTGGTGTAGATAAGGTGGCAGTTCATGGGAGGACCAGGTTGGGCTGGTGGTGTATGTTGAGGGTGGACCTCAGTGGTGCAGGCAACACTAATATCCTATGCACTGGGTCTAAGCCCAACATGGCCCTTGGACCTACTCATATTTATGCCCGCAAAAGAGCTGATGTAGATTTGAATAAGCCCACTATGAGCCAGGAAGTGGCAGGGTAGGCCAGTATAAAAATTCTTTACTTACCTCTCCACTGCTGCCTGGTCCCTGGCCAGCCCACAGCACACTCAGTGGACACTCAGTGCTGCTGTATGCTCTGAGCCAGCCCAGGATAGGATTAGGCCAAAAGAGATCCACATTGCAGGAAACTACAAGATGCAACTTTGCTCATTTTTTTCTGCTAATACTTCTCACTCTAACCCCAGTCTTGCTCATCCTGACTTTCCTCCTGGTCCAGATGTACCTGTACTTCATTATTAAGAATATTTATATACCACTTTTCAACAAAAAGAAGTTCACAAGGCAGTTTACAGGGGGGAAAAAATCAAATAGCTAAACTGTTATAATAGCTAATCAAAATTTAGATTAGAAACCATGCATGTGATCCAGCTCACTGCTTCAATATTAAGAAACTGTAGCTGTCAAGCTTTAAAAAAAAGTCTGGTCCAGCAGACAAACACCCTCTCTAACACTATGATGACAAAACATGTTGACCTTGCAGAAATGGCACCTAGAACAAAGGAACTGAAGGTGTCTTTGCAGTTGCTTGTCACTAGCACCTCTTCACACATTTCAACTTCTGACTTATCAAGAAGCAACTAATCCAGTCATTTGTCATGGCACTTCAAGTTAATGCAACAAGATCTTGGTTAGCGGTAATGTGCAAAAAGGCTAGGAGAAGAGCCTATCACCTCAGTATTAGATAGTGCTGTTCTCCACCTCATCCAAAGTGGACAGATTTCCTGCCTAGCCTTCCTCAGTGTGTAGATACTAGAAATCCTAAGTAGGAGATCAATGTTTTCTCCTTCCCCTCCCTGCCTGAAAAAAATTTGGTTACATCTGCCAATTGCCTAGGAACTGGAGAAACAAGTGGAAGACTTAGCAAGAGAACAACTGGATTGTTGTTTATCAGTATTGTAAGCTTCCTTGGAGAACTTTCTGATCAAAAGACCAGGCATAAACCTATAAATCAGTATGTTGAGAGCCACTTTGAACACCTCCAAAATTACAGGAGGGGAAAGGTGGGATATGAATATTTTAAATAAATAATGCCCTGCCTAAAGAAAGCTAGGCAGATGTAGCCTCAAAAACCACCTGTTCCCTAATGCTGTCCTTAAAAGTCGCAGAACACGAACTGTCGACCAATTTCATTTGCACACAAAATCTGCACAGTTAAGGTACACTGTTGGTGGCTGTCTCACAATGACAAAAGTGATCATAGTCACAGCCTGAGCATCTTTCCAAGAGCTCAGGCACATTTTTGCTCTCAGTGATGGAGTAGTCTATACAGCCACTGTTAGTGGAAATTTTAATTGTCTGAGATCTCTGGTTTTCAAAGCTAAATTTTGAAAATATAGGTAATCACAGCCTTGGAGTTCCTTTCAAAAATTCAGATTACAAGATGTATTCCTCTATCTTTCATTTTCACCTTGAAAAGAAGATGACACCCAAGGTAAGTCCTCTTGCGTGTGCATGGGGCTGAGTGTACATACTGCACATCTAGCCACTCTGTTCCACACACAAGTAAACTCTTGCTTATGAAAGTTCATGTTGCAATAAATTCATATTTAAGGTATGACCAAACAATTTGTCTTTGTATTGTTATTCATGATTGTGTTCAAATTACAAAGGGGGAGAGGCAGAAGGAGGCCAGTCCCCTTTCTTTTCTTCATCACTCCTCCTTATGTACTATTTTTAGAAGGCTGCTGCATCTATAGCCAAACTTCCACTGGAATTGAACTATGACTGTATTCTCCTGGTTTGTCAAAATGCAGTTCATGCTAAAGTCCATGTAATGACATCTCTTCTGAAATGAAAAGACACAGACTGTCACATTTGTAAAGGACATTCTAGCAAAGTGGACTGATTTTAAATCACCAAGGGAAAAGGAAACCAATTTAAATATTGACTTAAGGGAACATTTTCCAACCAGAAGCAAGGATTGATAGTAGATATAAAGAAGACCATTGTTCTCCATGATATGGAAGGTAAAAAAACATCCAAGTTCATCATTAGGTGAATCAGTGGGCAACACCTAGAGTGACTTGCCTCAATATCAAACCGTAATGTAAGTACATGAACCATTGTGGGCCTATCCAACTTTCCAATCCTATCCAACTTTCCAGTGCTTTTGCAGTCATGCCAATGGGGCATGCACAGTCACAGAGGTCTTCTCCAGGTAAGGGAATGTTTGTTTCCTTATTTCAGGGCTGTGTTGGCACTGGAAATTTGAGCAGGATTGGGCCCTATGTTGCATAATGACTGACAAAGATGCTTCCTGCAAAGTTTCTACTTTGAATTTTCTTTCTTTGAAGAAAAGCAGGCTTTCACTAGTTATACATTCAAACCGAAGAGATTTTAAAATAGCTTTGAGAAAATTAAGTGTTTTAAAAATAGTTCATTTTTATTCACTCTGTACTCTAACTGAACTTTTTCTGTTTTGAACAATAAAACTACTCACTGTAAAGCCAGGAATCAGCCACACTTAGCTTTACAATTTCTATAATGTATTGGCTTCTTCCACAATAAGTGAAGTTCAACTCCATTAGAGTCTCTAATGAGGTCTATAACTGATTTCAAGGAGGTAGTAAGCAAAGTGATTGCATAAACATAGCCTCAGATGCACAAAAAAAAAATCACTATTGGTAGAATTATGGGAGGAACCATTACAATTAGCAGTTCATTTGAGAGCTTCTGCAAATGAGTTTAAAAAGAGAACTTTATGGAGGAAGTTATCAGTTACAAGATGAACTTAGTTTACACAGATAATCCATGCAAATTTAAACAGAAACTAGAAGAGGGCTTTCAAAGCATGTATTGTGCAGTACAGGAAATGCAAACAATCCTTCCACTGTTCAGACATATGAAAGTGTAGATAAACATGTAGAACTCTCTCTGGTTGAGAATTAGGTTCAAATTCTAAACACACTGCCACTGACATCAGCGAAAAGCACTTTTAAGTTTTGCAGTTAAAGCCCCAATCCAGAGAATTACATCACTAGCTTAGACAAAACTCATCAGACTCATCACAAAAGCAAGTTGTGATATGGCACATAGGAATAGGCTGTTCTGCTCAAAGAAACTGTTGTAAGCACAACTGGACCAAGGTGGTCAGATGTCATAACTACAAAAGAGGACAAGGCACCCCAAAATACATATCCCCAAAATACATATACCCCAAAATACATATCCAAGAAAAATGTAGGACATGATAAAATAAAAGCTAAAAACACTCCTATATTGATTTCATGTGTTAATTTAAACACCATATTACTTATTATTACATTTAAAACTATATAAACATATAATTTATTACAGATAATGGATTAATTACAAGAAGACTAACTGCCAGGCAGGGAGAGAAAGCGGGGTATAAATTGTGTGTGTGTCTGTGTAATAAATAAATAAAGGCTATGTGCTGCCTTTATTTCTTCCTGTCAGGGAACAGAAAGTCATTAAAGTTTTTTTCCAGAACACGAAGCTAAAAATGAAGACATGTCCTGGGAAAAGAGGACATCTAGTCACCCTGACCTGGACCCACCCAAACTCTTTAGTGCACCTAGACACCTATAGTAGAACTCTAGGATAGACTGTCAAATAAATGGGACTGTTAAATGCAACCCTAAATAGTTGCATATGAGTATTTCAGACCATGCAAATAAATTACAGTCTGTGCAAAAGAGAAATGCAATAGAGACTATGCAATAGACAAATCCATCTCAGAAGTATAAGAAGGGGGGACATGTGGCTTTAAGGAGAAGCAACTTTTCCACAGGTTTTATCTTTGGGAGGTTTTTTTGTTGTTGTTTGTTCAAGTTGGTTCAACTAGAGGTTGCCCCCCACTAATGTCCAAAGTGTCCCTCTCTCACCCTTTGGTTGCCCCTAGTAAAAGTCCTTGATGACACAAGATGATCTACACCCACCTACTCAGTTTTCCTCCTAACCTCTACTAATTACACTTTGGAAAACTCAACTATACAAACTTTAGACTCTCCACTGGCATTGCCTCAGAATGTACACCACCACCACCACAAACATACTGAGACACCCCCACACACTCACACACACTGTGAGACTCACACACACACACACACACACACACACACACAGTGAGACCTCCCACACTCACACACACACACTGTGAGACTCACTCTCACACACACACACACACACACACAACTTCCCTACACTCACGAGCCCCCACTCGCGCTGCCCCGGAAAACTCTGCCCCCAGCGCGTGAAGCTGGGAGTCCCTACCGGCTAGGAAGCCGCTGATCTCCTCAAGGAGCGCGGGGGCGCCGCCGTGCATGTTGAAGCGGGTGGTGGTCGCGAGGGGCTCAGCTGTCGGGCAGGGACCGCTGAAGGAGGGAGAAAGCCACGCCCCCTTTGCACGAACTTCGGGAACTCAGTGAAAGAAACCACAGCCCGAAGGCGGAGCTACACTACGATAGGCCACGCCCTCTCTGCTTGGCCACGCCTTTGGGGTCAAAGTGCGCATGTCCCGGTTTGCGCGCTGTTGGAAGCCGCCGCCGCCGCCGCCGCATGTTGGGCTTTGCCTTTAGTTGTGTTGGCTACTGGACTTCTCGGCACGTGATCTTGTGGCGCCATTTTTAAAGAGGGCATCGTATGAAGAGCCGTGGACTTGCTTTCAACTTCAGTTCCCAAAACAAAAATGGTTCCTTCTCAGTTCCTATGTGAGGCCTTTTCCCATTGGGTAGAATTACTGGGGAAGTGAAAGCTGATGCCTGATTGGTGGAAAAAAACATAGTGGGTTGTTTTTTTCCGGCTTCAGCCACGCCCCCTCTCTAAGAGGCAGCCAATCAGGAAGGGAACTTTTACCCTGCTGTACTTTGCAGGGAATGACTCTTGAATGGGAGTGGGTGGAGTCTGTTTTCCTGCTGCCTCCAGTAATAATAACAACAACAACAGGTATTTATATACCGCCTTTCTTGGTCTTTATTCAAGACTTTATTCAAGGCGGTTTACATAGGCAGGCTGATTAAATCCCCGTAGGGATTTTTACAATTGAAAGAAGGTTCTAGCTTTCAAGAACCACAACAGTCCAGGTGTTTCACTCTGATCTGGTTTCACATTCTGGCCTCCATCCTCCCACACTCAGAGCAGATGGAATCGCTCTGCTTCAGTAATTTTTGGGGGGTGTTTTCTTCTTCTTTATGTAATTTAAGTGGACAGGGGGGGGTGCTCTTTTCCCTCTCATAAAACACCAGGACCAGGGACACCCACTCAGAGGGAGCATTTGGAGTGTTAGGACAGACACAAGAACATATTTCTTTATCCAGCATGTGATCAGCCTGTGGAACTCCTTGCCACAGTATGTGGTGATGGCACCTCACCTAGATGCATTTGAAAGGGAACTGGAGATTTCTGGAGAAAAAAGTCCAGCACAGGTTACAAGCTGTGCTGGGGATGTGCAACCTCCTTGTTTTAGAAGTAAGCTACCTCAATGCCAGGTGCAAGGGAGGGCAGCAGGATGCAGGTCTCTTGTGGTCTTGTGTGCTCCCTGGTTGGCCACTAGATGTTGGCCAACTAGATCAGGTTTGGCCTGATCCAGGGGGGCTCTTCTTATGTTCTTATGGCTTCCAGGCTTATAATTAGTCTGTGGAACTCCTTGCCACAGGACATGAAGACATCTGGCCTAGATGCCTGTAAAAGATGCTGAAGGAAAATTCCATCATAGTGATGTGATGTGTATGTGCAACCTCCTGATTCTAGAAATGGGCTATTATTAAATAGAAAATTATTAAAATATTGTACATTTACATTTAGGCTATGTGAAACATCAATGAATTTTGAGTTTAGATTTCAGCCCCATCCTGGAGAGCTCTCATTATGTATATGCAAGCATTCTGAAATATGGAAAAATCCGATATCAAAAACACTTCTGGTCCCAAGAACTATATTAACAGCTATTAGTTGTGTGTAAGAGAGGATGTTTGGGTCATATATAAAAACTGGTGCTGTGTTTTTGAATCAGATTCCTCAACCAATGTGTAGCTTAATGGGGGGGGGGGAAAGAGGGAGATCAGAATTTGAATTGATAAAGTTCAGAGTTACTACAGTATCTTCACATGTTTATTATGTATTACAGCATAATTACAAGTAATTAAAAAAATGTGTTTAATATGGCCTTCCCTTTCAACAGTTTATTCTTTATATGGTTCCATCTGTGTGCATGTAAGAATGAATAACTTGTTTTGTAAATGATCTTGGGCTTCCTTTGATGTCTGAAAAAGACACCTATGAAGAGTAAGCAAGTGTGTTTACTTTTACAGTGCAGTAAGAAGGAAGAAGTAATTCAATGAACTGCACTCTTAAGGAAGTGTGCACAGCTTTGCAGCCTTGATCGATTAACTGGAGAACAGGCAATTGATTATTCAATGGAAAAGTTTGCTAAACTGGGCCAGGCAATAAAACCACTGGCCAGCTCCAGTCTAATATCTACAGGATGCTGACATTCTTGTAATAACAGCTATATGAATCTTGGTCTGATCCAGCAAAATGTGCCTTTTTCCTTTCTTAAACAAAAGTGCATCCTCACAGTTAACACCTGTGTTATGACCACTGTGGCATGACCACTGTGAAACTGTAGCAAGTACACACTTTTGCTTTGTATGATAAACCAAAAAGATTTACTGCTTTGTACATTAAACCTTGGGATCACAGTGGATAGCTCAATGAAAATGCTGACCAAGTATGCAGTAGCAGTGAAAAAAGCAAATTCCATGATAGCGGCCTTTAGAAAAAGGATCAAAAATAAGATTAAAAATATTATGATGCCTCTATTCAAATTGATGGTGCTTATTCACACAGCACATTATTATTGTTATTGTTGTATTATTATTATTAATATACCACTTGTCAACCAAGATGTTCACAAAGCATCTTACAAAGAAAATAAAATACAGCGGGCCCTGCTTACACACAGGCTTGGCATCCATGGATTTGAATATCTGCTGATGCTGAGCTTGCGGCTGGAGGGCCTCAGAGACCTCCTGGATGCAACCAGAAGTGCCTTCCAGTCATGTCCAGGAAGCCTTCAGAGGTGCAAGGAAGTCATGGGTTGCCTCCCTACACCTCAGAAGGCCTCCCAGAGGCTTCTGGAAAGCTCTTCACCACTGTGCTGTGGTGAAGAGAAACAATAACTCTTCTGCTAAATATAAGAGGACCACAACTTGAAAAAGTGCATCTTTGCCCAGTTAGCAAGGTTAGTCTGTGGAATTCCATGCTAAAAGATATGATGGACAGGTCCTCTCATGGATTGAGAACTGGTTGGAGGCCAGGAAGCAGAGAGTGGGTGTCAATGGGCAATTTTCACAATGGAGAGAGGTGAAAAGCGGTGTGCCCCAAGGATCTGTCCTGGGACCGGTGCTTTTCAACCTCTTCATAAATGACCTGGAGACAGGGTTGAGCAGTGAGGTGGCTAAGTTTGCAGATGACACCAAACTTTTACGAGTGGTGAAGACCAGAAGTGATTGTGAGGAGCTCCAGAAGGATCTCTCCAGAATGGGCAGCAAAATGGCAGATGCACTTCAATGTTAGTAAGTGTAAAGTCATGCACATTGGGGCAAAAAATCAAAACTTTAGATATAGGCTGATGGGTTCTGAGCTGTCTGTGACAGATCAGGAGAGAGATCTTGGGGTGGTGGTGGACAGGTCGATGAAAGTGTCGACCCAATGTGCGGCAGCAGTGAAGAAGGCCAATTCTATGCTTGGGATCATTAGGAAGGGTATTGAGAACAAAACGGCTAGTATTATAATGCCGTTGTACAAATCTATGGTAAGGCCACACCTGGAGTATTGTGTCCAGTTCTGGTCGCCGCATCTCAAAAAAGACATAGTGGAAATGGAAAAGGTGCAAAAGAGAGCGACTAAGATGATTACGGGGCTGGGGCACCTTCCTTATGAGGAAAGGCTACGGCGTTTGGGCCTCTTCAGCCTAGAAAAGAGACGCTTGAGGGGGGACATGATTGAGACATACAAAATTATGCAGGGGATGGACAGAGTGGATAGGGAGATGCTCTTTACACTCTCACATAATACCAGAACCAGGGGACATCCACTAAAATTGAGTGTTGGGCGGGTTAGGACAGACAAAAGAAAATATTTCTTTACTCAGCATGTGGTCGGTCTGTGGAACTCCTTGCTACAGGATGTGGTGCTGGCGTCTAGCCTAGACGCCTTTAAAAGGGGATTGGACAAGTTTCTGGAGGAAAAATCCATTATGGGGTGCAAGCCATGATGTGTATGCGCAACCTCCTGATTTTAGAAATGGGTTATGTCAGAATGCCAGATGCAAGGGAGGGCACCAGGATGAGGTCTCTTGTTATCTGGTGTGCTCCCTGGGACATTTGGTGGGCCGCTGTGAGATACAGGAAGCTGGACTAGATGGGCCTATGGCCTGATCCAGTGGGGCTGTTCTTATGTTCTTATGATGACTAGTGGCTCTGATGACTTTAAAAGAAGACTGGACAGAGCAGCAGCTCTATGAATGACTAAGTAATGAAGGCTATGAACTACCTCCACGTTCAATGAATAGCATGCTTCTGAATACTAGCTGCAGGAGAGCAATGGCAGGAGAGAAGTACAGGTTGAGACTAATTCATGTGGGTTCTGTTCCAAGCACTCATGTGAATGGCAAAAAACAAACTCCAGCAAATCAATTAAAAAAACAAAGTTTCTTTGCTCCAGTGATTTAAAAACAGCCTTGATGATGTTTGTGATGTAAGATAAGAGTCATTAAGAAGACAATCCATCAATCAGTCATTCTCCAAGAGCTTAGAAAGGAGCTTCAATCAGCCCCTCCCTTCACCAATGCAAAATGATCACCTTTCTTTCTTGTGCTCAGGGGGAAGGGAGGGGTTCTCTGGAGAGAGAAGGATTGATGGATTGTCAGCCAGCTGCCCTGTCTCTATCTCATTAAGGAGGCTATTGTTAAAGGACTGTTCAGTTTTTTAAACTGATTTTAAAGAGATGCATTTTTCCCCTTCTCCAGGGATCAGCACATTCCCTCTCATTTGCAGGGCCCATTTGTGTTGAGTTAAATCCATTTATAAAAAAATCCGTGTAAAATAGGCTGGACCTGTATGCCTTTCTCTTTTGCTTGTAGGCTTCCCAGGGGAAGCTGGTAGGCCACTGTGGAAGGAGAATATTAGCTGGGCCTTTGGTCGGATCCAGGAGGGCTTTTCTCATAGTTTCTGAAATTCTAGCAAAAAGATAAACTACTCTGAGATACCATGAAAAATTGTTTAGGTTATCTTTTGAAACGGCATAATCAGTTGCTCCTGAAGAGAAATCAATAGACTCAAAACTCATTGAGTCTATAATCCATCCTCTGAGTACCTTTGATGCATCCTCTATGCACCTCCTCTCTTGTATTTGCTGGCTTTCTATCTTTCCTAATTGAAAAAGTATGAGCCTGCATTTAGGGCACAATCCTAACCCCCAGGTTAGGCTGGCACAAGTCACTTCTGCCGATCCGGGGGTGTTCCTCTGAGGCACCAACTCAGGAGTCAGGAGGCCAGTGCAAGGAGTTGCGCTGGCCTCCCCATGCTGGATTCACGCCCAGCAGGGTAAGTTTGCATCAGGGAGCTTGGCCAACACAGGGATCTGGGGGAGTATGGGGAGGGTGGGGAAAAGTCATTTCAGGGTGGGGGACAGCAGGCGGCAGGTATTCCCAGGGGCAGGTGGGTGGGTGGGAAGTGGGAGGCGGGGCCAGGATCTGGCAGTTATGTGGGATCCTGATCCCATTCTTGAGCAGCGCAGAGAGGCCCCTGGCCACTCTGTTCTGCTAAGAACTGCACCACCTTGTCAGGTGGACCCACTGGGGCCAGTGTAGCGTGACACGGGGTAATGGAAATGTTTTCTACTTGCCTAGAGTTGCACCGCTTCTGGTTCCAAACTTGCGCTTGATGCAGCACAGGCCCAGTGGCTTGCCTGCTCCAGCACAAGTTAGGATTGCGTTGGACATCAATTAATAGCCCTAGCTTAAAAAAAAAATCCTATAAGTGATGAAGAATATCTTTCTTCATCCAATTGATTGCCAATTTGTCAAATGAAACCATAAGAGGAGTTTGGAGATCAGGGATCAACTAGATTGGGCACTGGCTAAGGGCCTACATCAGGGGTTTCCAAAGTGTGCATTAGATTTTGTGGCACACTCACACTCAGAGGGGTGTTGCAGGATATCCCCGATGGCCCCTTCTACCTGCTTCTGTGGGTGCCACCATCTTGGATCTCATGAGATTTCCTGAGAAAGATGGTGGCACCCAAATCTCACAAGATTTCATGAGATCTAAGATGGCAGTGCCCAGCTGAGCCAGGTGGCTGTTGTGTTACCAAAAAGGGCTGTTATGTTTTAAGAGGAATTATTATATTACCGTTTTGGAAAATCAGGATCGCAGGCTAGATAACAAGACAGCGTAATGCAAAGAAATTCCTTTTTAGCTTGAAAAGAGACTGGGAGAAAGATAACTTTCAATAGGATTATATTTTTATTGCAAAAACACACAGGTATACATAATGCACATGGAAAATTGTTAAGTATATGTTTCTAGTACTTGTGTCTAGTGTACCTAGCTTATGGTGGTTGCATATGAGCAGTATTTGGTGCATCCAAGGAGATCAGGAAAAGGGAAATTTGTAGGGGAGGATTTTAGGGGTCCCTGGTCTGCATAACCCAGTTGCTAACTAAAGATAGGGAAAGAAGGAAGGAATAGATGGGGAAGAAGGGAAAGAGTTTCAGAAACGCAGGATAGTTACCTGTCTTGAGGAGCAGATGGATGGGGGGCGGAAGTCCTGGAAGGAGGACCTCTGCCTTGGAAGGGCAACCAGAGAGAGAGCTAGCATGTGCAAAGCTGTCTCTTAAAAGGGTTTTTGCTGGCCTGAATGACCCGGATGTGGCCTAGAGCTGTCCTGGATGCGCATGCTCACTACACACAGTGGGACACGTGGAGCCTGCAAGAAAAACAGGATGATAGGTATCAGCCATGACTGGCCTCCTGGGGAGGGACTCGACCAACCCCTGAAGGCAGTTTGTATATGGTACTTAAGAGTGGTTGAGTTACAACAATGAGACATATAAGCAACGATTTACAGTGATTGAGACAACAATCTACTCTTCCAGACTCCTTGACTGGGGGATGGGGATGTGGTCACCATGAGCTGATTGTCCTGTGTGTTGAGGTTTAATGGGTTTGCATAACAGTGATTGGATCAGGAGACCCTTTTGTATTGCTACAGTCTTTGTTGCTACAGTCTTTGTTGCTGTGTGCATGGAGAGGTAGAGGTTGTGTAAACTTGTGACTTTTACCAGGGTTTTGGAAATTGGACCTGTGAGAAGTTTGGCTTATAACCAGATATAAAATCACAACTTAAAAGGAAACGGGATTTTCACGTAACAGTTGGGCATGGTAACCTAGGAAACCACTGGCCTATGCCCATGACTGGGCCAACTCTTGAACCCTTAGTCCCAGTGACCATGCCCAATGCACCAACAGGAGGTGATGGGGGGCCCTGTGCAAAGCCAGCCTTTGCTCCTTCCACTTGCCAATGTTCTAGCTCAGCACTCTCCTCCCTTCTACAGTTCATCTTCCTTCTGTCTACCCCCTATTCCTTTTCCAATCCAGGGAGTGGAAGGAGAAAGGGGTAGTGGAAGCAAATAAGTGATGGATGCCCCCTACCAATCTGCTTCCTGAGGCGATGGTTTCAGTTGACCGCATAGATGGGCTGGCCCTGCCTACCTCATAGGATAAAAGGAGGGGGAAGAGTCCTGTATGCTGCCCTGAGCTCCTTGAAGGAAGGTATGTAAAATATGTTCCTGACTGCAACTTTCAGCAGCAATTAAAAAATAATAATCAAGGAAAGTTACATGGAATTCAGTGTGACAAGTAATTTGACCAAGTGATAAAAATGATACTTCTTTGTACTTCATGGGCTGTCTGTGTATCTTTTCCACTTTTTATCTTTAATTAGACAGGGAAGCTCATTTTAGATAACAGTACTGTTTTATTATCTGTTTTATAGCTGGCTTAGCCAACATTCAAGCAGTTAAGTAACTGGCCCGTATAATGTCATACAGTAATCGTAGCTGTGGGTTATAGTGATTTTATATTTGTGTTAATTGTTAATAAATGCCTGTTCTTTCTGCCTAGGGAATATATGTATTGTGTTTGTCTCTCTCTCCAATTGTTATAATGGTTATTAATGGGTACTTTCCTTTACCGATTTCCGTCGAAAGACTCTGGAAGCATGCTATATGTACATAATAGGTTAACAAGGAAATGGTATCCAATCCAGTGACTTTGACCTTTGGGGCTAATCTTAATCCCACTTTATTCTTTTAGTTTAATTTACTGTTCAGTTTCTGCTGGAAGCCAATTTAGGATGTCAGTCGAACTAACAAATACTATTTACACTGAAATTACTTTCCCTGTTGACATTATTATAACTGTTAGCTGCATGGAAAAAGGTGATCGGCAGTCAACTGAAAATACTCCAATAAAAAGCAAGCATGCTATCTTAAATGGCTTGTGGATCACAGCCTAACAGCTCCAAGACAATACAGTCAAGCTAAAAGCTGTGGCTTAAACCGATATATTGCCGTTGAAGTTCATGAAAATAAATTGGTATAAGGCCATTAAATCTTTCTTAACTTGCTCGTGGATTAGACTGGCAGTCTGAGCCTAAGGGTGCTTTCAAAGAGTTCCTACCATGCTAGCACTCAACCCAGTGAAATCAAATTAGCATCACGGTCCCATCTGGCATGCTGTATTCTGTCATGGCTTGATGTGAGCCCTCTGTGCAATATGTGTTCTCTGTCTGTTCTCCTTTGTGAACTGTGAGCAACAGTTGAGGGTTGGAAATACTATGACAGTGCTGACTCAGGTAACATTAGGTATGTTTTTTTCATTCATTTATAATGTGTTTTCAATGTGCACAAAGCTTTACATAGAGAGAACAGGCAGGTCCCTGCCCCAGGTGGCTTACAAGCTAGATCAGCCATTTTTAACCACTGTGCCATGGCACACTGGTGTGCCACAGATGGTCTGCAGGTGTGCTGCCACATCCTAACCCCCACTCCCAGCCCGGGAGTCTCAACGCAGGTCTCCTCGGATCCGTGCCCACTCAATAGCAGTGCAGATCAGAGGAGACACATCATGGCCGCCTGAGTGCTGCTTCCCAGCCCCATGGGATACAGCAGTAGCCATTTCAGCTTCACTGCAGCCCTGTGTAGCTCTGGATTGAGCTGCCAGTCCAAAACCATGTATAGTCTCCAGCTGTTCTTTCAGTTTTGCATAATAGGACAAAGCAATCCAGTTGCCTCACTCTGAACCTGCTCCGGGTAACTCGGGGATTTTTAATATTACCTAACTTTTTCCTGTTACAACATGGTATGCAACTTTCTATTTAGAAGGAAACAGGAAGATCTATTCTGAGTTTGCTTTCAACCGATTGAGAAAGAAGTGCAATCCTTCTTACGCATCTAGTTCCACAGGCACTGTTTTTGGACACTTAGGAATGTGGGGTGTGCTGGTTCCTTTGGGCAGCATCAATAGTTGAGGGTTTAGTGCTGCTATGTTAGAAAGCTAAGGATGCAGTCCTCTTTACACTCTCCTGGGAGCAAGCCCCATTGAACATAATGAGATGTACTTCTGAATAGACACACACAGGCTTGTGTTGTAAGATTCCTCCGGACCTAGAGGAATGGATGTTTGACCCAACTGAGCAGGTGGCCAAAATTAAGGAAAAAAATTCACAGTGTGGACACTCAAGCGTTTTGGGGAGAGGGTGTAGCTCACTCGTAGAGAACACAATTGGCAAGCAGATCCTCCCTGGTTCCATCTCCAGGTAGGGCAGGGAAAAAATTTTCTCTGAAACACTAGGAAGGTGTAAGCAGTCAGGGTCAACAATACCAAAGTAAATAGACAAATGAACTTGGGACCTATATTGCCAGATTCCCTTTCCAAACTTGGTCTAGAGAACATATGCCCACTTTAAGCTAATTAGTTTCCTTCTTCACTTGAAATAGCCCCAATTCTGTAGAAAGCACTGCTGGATATTGCCCCACCACCAGGGTAGCTTGCCTGTTCAACCTGCAGGGATCGTCCATCCTCCCCTCTCCTGCCAGCAGCTTCTCCAGCCGCCACACCAACACCTTGGTTATCAACAGGTCTTGGGCGTGGCAGCCACATATCAGACTCCAGCGTCTCCAGCAGTCCCCATTCCAGCAATCCTCAGTAGCCTGTTTGCCTGCCCACCCATGCGTCTGTCCATCCACCAGTCAGATAGTCTGTTGGTCAGTCAGCAGGTCCTGTAGTCCATCAGCAAGTTAGTTTAGTCGCTCAGTCCATTAATCAGTCAGCTAGTCCATCAGTCTCCTCCAAGCTCCTTCTTTTCTCTTGGTCTCTCCAACCTCTTTCCATCTACACCCATAACCTTTTCCTTCCTCAAGGTGCTGCTTTTATCCCTAAGAGCCTTGTTGCCTCCAAGTGTTTGCAGCTGTGCAGCACACTCACTGCAATCCTGGAGGCCCTGGTGTTAACCCCATACTTGCCTGCCAGAGAAAGGGGCCACACCACACCCTATCTCCTCAAGAGATCCTGCACATTTCCATTACAGACCCACTGAAAATGATTTCATTAATCTGGAAGTGATGTCATGGCCAGAAGTGACATCATCAATGTAGGCTTCAAACTTAAGCTGCAATCAGTCAAAGGTCCCATTACACAGAGCGCTGGGGCTGTTATTTTGCAGAGCTTGGAATTCAAACATTCCAGCTTGGAAATCAAAGCAGAATGCAGACTTGGATCTTCTCCAACCACACAGCCCTCCCCCTTATCAGCATTCCATCCTCCCACCTATTCAGGGTAAAGCACCATGCCTCTCTCTCACTGGAAGCCTGTCCTTCTCAGCAGCTCTTTACCCTGTATTTTCAGCTCTGCATTTTCAATGGCAGCTGAGTTAGGTGCTATGCAGCCCACTGAAATTGGCCCACCTTGTCCACTAGGTGGGTCTTGACTCACAGTTTGAGAAATGTAGCTATAAAACATTACCAGCAACAGTAGCAGTTGCTGACACAATGGGGCCAAAAAACACAGTTATACCAACATGATGTTCTGGGTAAGACTGAGGCCTGTGTATTGTCCCAGATCATGACATTGTGCTTGCACTGGTACAAAAAATGGTTTCTTCTCCTAAGAATTTATCTGCTGGCGTAAATGTTTATAAGTCAGTCAAAATCCTGATCACTCAAACACACTACTAATATGGGCTTTTTACTCGTTCTCTGAACCATTCTCATTTTCAGCCCCTTTGGGCGCAATCCTAGCTCCTTATGTCAGTGCTTTCCAGCACTGACATAAGGGAAATGCAGCTCTGAGGTAAGGGAACAATTACTCTGTAATTCCCTTACTTTGAGGAGGCCTCCGTGAATGCCACCCAACTGCAGGATGCAGCACATGTCCTATTGGTACCGCTATGCCAGTGCTGGAAAGCAATGACATAAGGGGTTAGGATTGCGCCCTTTAATTTGTTCCTTCTAAAATGCACCTGTGAACTTGAAAAACAGTGCTGGGATTTTCCAAATTTTAGAAAGAGACAAAAGAGCCAAAGGGGATTGCATACAGCCAAGAGGCTGCCTTTTCAAACCGGAAAGAAAGTACACAGAACAAAAGAATAACTTTCACCATTTGTTGGGGGCCACATGTAAAACCATCCACATCTGCATCTGTTTCCAAAATACATTTACATCACTAATTCATCTTAATAGTACAGTAGCTTTTGAAGCTGTTTGATTATCTGCCAACTATTTTGTCTGTTCTTATCTTTGTAGTCTAATGACTCACAGACTAATGAGGTCATTACTTCACAGTGCCTTAGGTATGGTTCTTCCTCGGTCAACCGCCAACTTTTATCAGACTTTATTAACTGTGGCTTACAAATGCTCCCTTGCAGAGATCTGATATTTTTTTTATTTTTTAACAATGCTCCAAATCAAATCATAAAACCGTCAACCATATTTTAAGCGAATGCTCCAAGCACTCATGCTTATGGTCTTTTCAGAGTATGTTCTGGTAAGATGTGCTATATATTTGACAGCACATTTGTTGTTTCCTTCCTCTATCAGAAACTAGTGGTGTGCACTTAGTAAACTGTTGTACAGAGTGTGCTGGGATCTAAATGAGCTTTAATATGTTAGTTTTTGCTGTAGCTTCCACCTCTTAACCTCTTCTCTCTAAATGTATTCTGTTTCACTCTATGGAGAAGTGTTAACTTCTGGTTTGTCACTTTTAAGGAATGCCAAAGGTTGCATACATTTGAAAAGCTGCTTTAAAGCCCTACACAGGGCTCTTGTCCTAATGCATGCCACTCAAAGTCCCCACCTGAGACCCACCTGCTACATTGCTAATAGCATTTGAATTGTGGAGTTTAGATACTATTCAAGTCATTCAATCACTCTGAAAAAGAAACCTTGCAAGTATGCTCCCGTCCAGCAAAACTAAAAAGACTTGCAGCCCAATCCTAAGGCCACCTCTGCATCCCACGTGGGCAGAGATGCAGCTCAAGTTTGCCTTTGTTCCCTTAACCTGTGTTGAGCCCCATCAGCCTCTGTGGGTTTACTTGGATCCACACCAGCAAAATTGCTGGCACAGAAGCCCAGTGTAGGGCTTTCAGGCCCAGGAGGGGGCAGATAGTATTACGTGAAAATCCCCTTTTTTCTTTTTAAGTTGTGATTTTATATCTGGTTATGTATTATGGACTAAAACCCATGCAGGCCAAACCTCAAAACACAGGACACACTTCCCCCAGCACACTTTTCCAAAAACCCTGGTAAAAGTCACAAGTTTACACAACGTCTACCTCTCCATGCACACAGCAACAAAGACTTTAGCAGCAAAGACTTTAGCAGCAAAGTCTAAAGAACAAATTGTTGTCTCAATCACTGTAAATCGTTGTTTAAATGTTTCCTACTGTTGTAGCTTAATCACTCTTAAGTACCATATACAAACTGCCTTCCCCCCTCCCAGGAGGTCAGCCATGGCTGATAGCTGACTTCCTAATCATCCTGTTTTTCTTGCATGCTCCACGTGTCCCACTGTGTGTAGTGAGCATGCACATCCAGGACAGCTCTAGGCCACATCCGGGTCATTCAGGTCAGCATCCAGGTCAGCAAAAACCCTTTTAAGAGAAGGCTGGCACATGTTAGCTCTCTCTCTGGCTGCCCTTCCAAGGCAGAGGTCCTCCATAGGACTCTTCCCCCCTCCCATACAACTGCTCCACAAGACAGGTAACTATATCTGTGTCTGGAACCTTCCCCCCCCCCTCTTTTCTCCCCTTCTTTCCCTATCTTTAGTTAGCAACTGGGTTATGCAGACCAGGGACCCCTAAAATCCTCCCCTACAAATTTCCCTTTTCCTGATCTCCTCAGATGCACCAAATACTGCTCACATGCAACCACCAGAAGCTAGGTACACTAGACACAAGTACTAGAAACATATACTTATCAATTTTCCATGTGCATTATGTATACCTGTGTGTTTTTGCAATAAAAATATAATCCTATTGAAAGTTATCTTTCTCCCAGTCTCTTTTCAAGCTAAAAAGGAATTTCTTTGCATTACGCTGTCTTGTTATCTAGCCTGTGATCCTGAGTTTCCAATAAGGGCAGTGTACTAATTCCCCTAAACAAAACAGCCCTTTTGGTAACAATAGGGCCACCATCCCTGTTACGTGAAAATCCCCTTTTCCCTTCCAAGTTGTGTTTTTATATCTGGTTATGTATTTTGGACTAAAATGCAGGCCTAAAACTTCTCTTACAGGCCACAAAAGGAGTCAAATCATAAGCTCACTCATTTCTCATGTTGTTGGCCACCTTCAGTCTGGAAAGACTCATTTTCTCTAGGGACACTGGAAATGTCTTTATTGTTTAAGTCAATCACTGAATATGCAAACACCTTAAGGGAAGAGGACCTTGGCAGCAAAGTCTAAATACCTAGCCTCCACCTATTGTTAACTAAATCACAACCATTAAGCTACATCTCCAAAGTCCAGTAGCAACAGGAAGCAAGCTACCCCCCCTCCCCCAGAATCAGGCTTTGCTGATAGCTGATTTCTGGACCCTTCCACCCTTTTTTACATACTCCACGTGTACCATTGTGTGTATACTGAGCATGTGCACAGCTCTGGGATACTTCCGGGTCATTCTAGGTCAGCCACATCCCTTTAAGAGAAAGCTCCGAGCACATGTGTCTCTCTCTCTCTCTGGCTGCCCTCCCACGGGAGTGGTCCTTCCTAGGACTCTTTCCCTTCCCTACTGCTCCCCGGGACAGGTAAATATATCTTGCGTCTAAAACTCTCTCCCTTCTTCCCTATCTATTCCTCCCTTCTTCCCCCATCTTTAGTTAGCAAACTGGGTTTAGCAGATTAAGGAACCCCTAAAATACTTCCCTACAACCTATCCGTTTCTGAATTCCTTTCGGATGCACCAAATACATAGCACATGCAACCACCATAAAAACTAGGTACATTTTTCAAGTACTAGAACCAAGAAATGTGTATTATGTTTACCTTTGTGTGTTTTGTAATAAAAATATAATCTTTGATTGAAAGTTATCTTTCTCCCAGTCTCCTCTTTAAGCTAAACAAGGGATTTCTTTGCTTTACGCTATCTTGCTATCCAGCCTGCGATCCTAAAAGTTTCCAAAAGGCTAATATACTAATTCCCCTAAACAAAACAGCCCTTTTTGGTAACATCCCCACCCACCTCAAGGGTCAATCCGTCTACCATCCATCTCTGCGCCACCCTCCCCTCACCCAATTTCACCCCCCGCCTTTCCCCACCCACCCCAGCAAACTGCTGTCAGTTCCCAGGGCATCTCCCTGGCAAAGAGGCACAGAGACCCAACACTGGCACCTGCCTCCTCCTGGCTCGTTATGGCACATTCACAATGGCCATTGCCAGGGCCGCATACCTGAGACCAGCGCTATGGCTCTGGAGGACTGAGCCATTAGGTACTGTCCATGAACTACATGCCCTTGGCGGCTTCCATCATACATGGACCTCCTCCAAACTAATGAATGTTTAATAGAGTACTGAGAAGCCAACTACCCTCTCTTTTGGGTTTAGTACCTATGTTTTGCACATTTTATTTCCTGTTCTGATGTGCTGGCTGGAAGCAGTAACAAATCAAGAAGCTATCATAAACATTCCAATAAAGCAGGAGATCAAAGTACTGTATCTGACTTCAGCTCTGTTATACGGGGAAAGTGTAAATAAATGTCACTTTTGAACCTATTGTGTATAAAATTCTGGTCAAAGTTACATGTATTTATCATCTGTGCCCTACACTGCAAATATCTTTCTGTCTATAGAGGAGGGGTACTATTATATATGCCTCCTCCTGAATGATACATATAAAACCACATGCTAACTAAAGAATACATTTTTTTCCTGCACTAGTCATTGCATTGCCATTTCTGTTTTAGCCCATACCATGTGATTGAGCCTCACCTTTGTGAGACCAGTTTAAGCCTCAAAATTATTACTCTGTAAAATTGGGGCAGCTTGGCAAACTCTCCATGCAAATTTAGTCCTTATTTATAAAGTGTCTTCTGGGATGTCACGTGGTTTACGGGGAGACTGTTCAATTAATAAAAGAGCTTTTCTCAGCATGTATTTCTGGTGCAGTGTCCATAAGCCAGAGATTCAAAGGCTAAAGGTTTATCAAACTCATTTCACTATACCACACTTGCCAAAACTAATATTTTCTCTCCTTTTTTTGCCACCACTTCAGTTTATTCTGAAAGCTGTGAATATGATAATTTACTCAGTCTTTGGTTATTGTTTGACATGCATTGAAATGGGAAATAAAAATGCTGGGGTTCACATCTCTTGTACATTGGCTAATTTTCTTCACTTGCATTTATCTCAGTGGTTCTTTGGGGCTAAATAATGGTTTGGTTCTCTCCACTGCCCCAACTGATGAAAAGTCCAGGAATAGCACTATAGAGTTTCATTTCCTTTGGCTGCTGGACCGTTGGAGGTTGATGGTGTCTTTGCAATGACTGCTTTGTTAACAAATGTACAACACATTAAAACAATAGACTCCTTCAGCAGGTGGTAAGATCACTTATCCTGAATCTGCAGCCCCCCCCCACCTACTGTTTGAGCCCCTGCAGCCCTCCCTGATTGCTTCCAGTCTAATTTACAGCTCTCTGGCTTTGGCGCTCTCCCTAGATTGCTACTTTCAAGACCTGTTCAGTTGTTCTAGAACTAGATATGCTGTACTGAGGTAATGGGGAACCAGAAGTGCACCAGCTAACTTCCCCCTTCCCCCATATTGATTCATCCTTAGCTCCCAGGACATTCCACGGTTCTAACTCATGCAGAGGAAGTGACTCTGGGTTAAGCACTGACCTCCACAGTCAAACACTGAAACCTGGAGAAAATGGGGCATGATGAAGTGCATTGGTGTGAAGACAGGGCTAGCTAGAATGTTCTTGCTTTGATGGAATCTAAGTTCTTCCTGTTTAGATGGAATCAACTACTAACTACTTCTAGTTAGATGGACTGCTGCTTAGATGGAATCAGCTACTAACTAGATGGACTAACTACTGGTAAGGAGGTCAACTGGCATGGCAAAATGTCCTTCTGAGGCCTGGAGCAGTGCCTGGACAAGTGGCTCCTCAGAAGTTGGCCACCCTGCTCTAAAATACAGTCACACCTAATAAAAGAGCCCAATCCACGTAGCCCACACTGTATCCAGCACTGCAGTGGTTCTCACACATTTAGCATTGGGACCCACTTTTAAGAAAAAGAATCTTGTCGGGACCCACCAGAAGTGATGTCAGGACCGGAAGTGAGATCATCGAGCAGGGAAATTTTTAACAATCCTAGGCGGCAATCCTACCTACACTTAACCCAGGATTAAGTCCTATTTACGATCATTGTTAAAAGCATATACATAGTATAGGTTAAAAGTTAAAAGTACAGATCTGTAACATTTCCCCACATGCTATGGTAGCATCAAGTCTAATATATTAAAAATAAAATTTTGAAATGAATGGGGACCCACCTGAAATTGGCTCGCAACCCACCTAGTGGGTCCCGACCCACAGTTTGAGAAACACTGCAACACTGAGAAGGAGCTGGGTGGAGGTCTCCTTGGAATAAGGAGACATTTGTCCTGTTACCCTGGGTAAAGCCCCAGCCTGTGCAATGGGGCTACTCGTATCTGTCAAATGGTATTGGGCTTTCTAGCCCAGGAATAGGATTCAGTGTGTGCCTGTGCCACTGATCCCACGCTTCTCCTGGACCTGATCCACCCCTCCCTTCCTCCAGCCCCTGCACAGCCCTGTAGTAGTTTACCTGCTTTATAGGATGCTCCATTTGGATCCAGCACCAGTGGGTTGGCGCAGGCCTTCTCGCCAGTGCTTCTTACTCAGGTGTTGCAATGTGCTTTACATTCACGACACCCAAGACTGGCGCAGCAGTCTCCGTGCCAGCATTACTTTCAGTTAGGATTGTGCCGAAAATATCAGACACTAGTTTATGTTGGCCTATCCATCACAATCCAGCATGGCACTCATTTTATCATTCCAATTATGTTTGATGAAAGCATTTTTAAAAGTTTAGTGCCAGTTTCTTGTGGGTCAGAGGGCTGATTTCCTCATAATTCATTCTGTAAATTAATTAATGTGAATGCAACTCCCATGTCATGAAGTCAAATCTCCCTCTAATGAAAGACAATGGCAGATTTCCCATTGACCTCAGTGGAAGCAGGTTTAGGTCCATAACTTTCATATATAATGCTTTAGTGACACAATCAGGAATGCTATAATCAGATATTCTTCCATTATGTATGGAGCATGACAAGTGGCTATACCGAGGAATAGCCATAATTAGTGGTTTTAATGGTGCGGATATATTTCTGCTAATTAATTCTGAATTCCTGTTCTCCAGAAGGAGGCCTGGGTACCTCCTTATGTATTATATAACTTTGGAGGTAGGTGAAATTGTATATTTCAATTCAAATACCTAGTTTTTGTTAATGTCGCCTTTTCTGATTCATCGCACTGCAGGAGTACAAATACGATGGAAGCAATTACGTCTCCTACTGAGAAGGGTTATTGATAGAACCCTCTTAGCTCTTTCTTGTGGTCCTATTTCCTATGTCGGTCAAATTCCTTGTACTGCAGATCGTTATTCCTCTGTGCTTGTTGACTGCACTTGAAAGACTTCCCAATCAAAACACAATTCCTTCTTTTCTCTGATACAGCTGTATTGATTATCCAAGAGGAAAAGCAAGGTGAAGCATGGAAAGATTGGTACAGTCTCCGCAGCACTGGAGAGATGTTCTACTAAGAATTTAGTTTTAATCCAGCACTTGTCACTGAATGCCTTCAGCGTTTTTATGTACTTTTTGCTGGTGCCTTGGGTAGCACCTGAAAACATTGGATATGAACACCTAAAGCTGCCTTTTATTAGCTCAGACCATGGGTCCATCAGGTTCAGTACTGTCTATTCTGAATGACAGTGGCTCTCCAAGGACTCCAACCAAAGCCATTTCCAGCCTTGCTGCCTGAGATTGTGTTATCTGGAGATGCTATGGATTGAAATGGGGGGCTCCTGCAAGCAAAGCAGGTGCTGTATCACTCTGCTAGGCCCTCTCTTATGAAGCTGCCTGCATCTGTTATCAGCCTATAGGTTCCTGTAGCCCAGCACTGGGTACTCTGACTGGCAGTAGCTTTCTAAATTCTTAAGCAGGGGCTTTTTCTGGCTTTCTAGATGTTGAGGATTGATAGTGTTGGCATCCTTGGGCAAAGCCTGGATGCCAGTGTTCTGGAAGGGCCCACTACTGTAATGCCTGCAGAGTGACCAGATTGTTTAAATCAGGGGCGGACAAATATTTTGGCAGGAGGGCCACATCATCTCTCTGACACTCTGGGATTTCCAGCACCTGATAAGTCTCCCAGGGCCCTACAAAGGTGAGGCTTACCAGATGACACTGTGCCTAAGACGCCTCAACCTGGAGCCAGTCCTGAGGTTGAACCTGGGACCTTCTGCATACAAAGCACATGCTGTACCACTGAGCTCCTAGGGAGTTTCCTGCTAAGGTTTTGGGTCTTCGTGTGTAAATTAGGGTTATTAACATCATACGTCCAGGGCCTATGAGAGGAATTTTATCAGGGGGTACAGAGTTTCTTTCGGGACCCTTCCCAAAGAGGGAGGGGTGAAACAGAGTGGTGGGGTGGCAATGGGGGTGAAACAGGCAGGGGAAAAGTGACAACAGCCAAAATAGTCTTTGGAGTCCAGGTCTACCAGTCTTCCCAATGCAGAGGTCAGGTCTACCTGCCTGCCTGGTGTTGGCAGCTAGATACAGTAAATGGAAAACCAAACATACCCCTAAGTCTCTCTAAATATTTCAAATACAGAAAATCATTGCAGGAGATTACTATCATTGTATTTAGGCTCACACTAGAATGAAAAGGGTCCTGTGTACATCAAAACCAACTTCTGCAGTAGTTCTACAGCTGTGTTGCTGAGCTCCTATACACTCCTTCATGGTTAGCAAATTCACAAACCAAAGAGCTACTGTAACAGGTCAGTTTCCTTCCAGATGTGACACTGTTAAGGAATGTATGCAATCCTGGACCTGTCATGTATGGCTTGTGGCAGTAGTTGTCACGATGTGCCCACGGTATTGCCCCCAGCATCCCGCATGGGCAGTGAGATTGGAGAATGTAAGATCCCAGGAAATTTATGGGCCCCCTCCTTTGGCTCCTGGACCCCCTTCCTGGCCCTGGGCCTGGGTACAAATTACCCCCTTTACCCCCCTCTCCTAGGCCCTGCATAAGTCACAGGATTGTTCTGTGGGTGCCTGCGCTAATGAATATAAAGAATGTTGTGCATGAAATTGCTCAAGAAATGATACATTCAATCTTGCAGAAATAAAAGTAGCAACTAAGTGATGCAGGGCTAGTAAGCTTGCCCCAAGCTGCTTGATCAGCATGATGCCAGACTGGCAATAATCATATTTTTTCCCTTGATAAGACATCTTTCTTGCATGGGACTCTGAGCATTTAAGTAATTAAACCTCTCCTATGTTGTTCAACTATGTATTCATTAGTATTAACATTTACAAATGCATGTCAAGAAGAGGTCTGGCAGCCCCAGCTTTTCCAATTGCTTCCAGACTTGATAGGAGAGGCTGCACTGAGTGGCAAAGGAGGCCATTCCACAAAGCTGTCACATAGTACAGATCCACAACCTGTTTGACTCCAAGAGCTGTCAAGCCCAGTGGGGACATAGGAAGGAAGGCGCCCTTATACTGAGTCACACCATTGGTCCATCTAGATCAGCATTGTCTACAGAATGATTTTCCATCTTTTTTGTCTCATGGCACACTGACAAGGTACTAAAATTGTCAAGGCACACCATCAGTTTTTGACAATTGACAAGGCATACCATACTATTGGTGGGGGGCTCACATCCCCCAATGGCCCTACTAATAAATGACTCTTCCCCAAGGTCCTGTGGTACACAAACTTTTCACTACACACCAATGGGTCCCTTTTAGGGAGAAGGGCGGGATATAAATAAAGTTTATTATTATTTATTAATGTGCCACAGCACAGTGGTTGAAAATGGCTGGTCTATACTGATTGGCACCAGTTCTCTGGGGTCCAGATGAGGGTCTGTCTTGGATATGGGAGAGGTTGAAGCCAGGACCTTTTATGTGCAAGTGCAATGCCGCTGCCACAGAGGTAGGGTTGCTCTCTGGGGGAGAGAGGGTGCCAACTGTGTCACAGAGAGCAAGAAGGATAGTATGCAAATAATCCTTTAGTGGATTTGTGAGGTGTCTCCATCAGCCAGGTTTGGTTCTGAACAAGGCCCAACTTTCAGGCTCTAAACCTTCAATACAAGTGGCTGTGGTAGTGCCCATTATGCCTTCCGGAGGTGGGTGGCACCCCTTAGTGCAAGTACAAGCTTCATGAATCAGAGATGGGGATTTTTTTCCCTTCTTTTTGTTACAGGAGCTGGCAAATGTGATGCCCCTATAAACAATTAGAGTAGCTCTCAGGTTTCTAAGAATACCTTGATATAGAAAAGATGGGAATTAACATCAGGCTAGAAGGACTTCTAAGAGGCCTAGGTTCAAAATCCATTTAAGCATGAATTTTCCTTTGAGCAAGTCCTGCTTTATTAGGCTCTGTAAAATGGAAATACGAATGCCCTACTTCACATAACGCTGTTTTGAAAACGAACAAGATAAAGATGTCATAAAATGTTACCATGAGGATATATAATAAAATATAATATCAGTGGTAGGTAATCCTTCATTTATACTTAGAACTAACCTGACAAATGACATTACAGTTTTAAGTATGCCAGATTGTTATTTTCATCTACCGTCATAAGACATATGAAGATATATTTGGTGGGTGTTACTCTGTAAACGTATGCTTATTTACTTCCATGGCTTCTTTCTTTGCTGACCAAAGGAAACCACAAACCATTATGTATAATGGTGCTATCATTATAGATTTATGCGAGAAATAAATAATTCCATTTGACTGATTTAAAGCTCCATATACTCAGGCTAAATGCTCTCTCTTAAGCACATGTTATTTTTCTCAGACCCAAGTGACATTACCATGTCAGCCACTCCCCAATTCAGCAATGCTTCGTTAGAAAACCAAACCAAAACCTGAGTTGTGCAACAGAACAGCATTTGATCCAGGTAGTTGAAAATATATTGAGACAGGTGTCAATCCTTGCTAACTGGGTAAGAGGCACTTTTTCAAGTGGGTGCTCCTTTTTTATTTACCTGGAGAAGAGTAACTGACGTGGGTATTATATGCCCACTGCATTGCTTTCAGTGTAACCTGCATTTATATATGTTTCCAATAGCATGCTTTTTTGAACAATGGAAAATGAATGGACAGCATTCACACGTGCATCAGAGAAGGATGGTCTTTCTGCAGTGCATTCCTTTCCACAGAAAGAACATTTTGTTGTGCCTCTGAATGTACATTCCCTTGAAAACTAGATAGTGTGAATAACCTACCCATAATGAGACACATATTTGCAGTGGTGGCATCAGATTGGCCAGGGTGAACTCAAATTCAAGAGTTCACATGGAACTAAGTGGAAGTCATACAGTATTTTACAGATCACACAGCCATTCTTGATCCAGCTAACTCCTGAAGCATCTACTTTCAATAGACCTTTCAGTAGATGTCCCCATGGGAGCCTTGATATACCAGATTACTGAAGGCAGCAGATGCTACTTGCAGCCATGGCACCATTTAAAAGTTTCCATATCCCAACTTCCCCAACTACAAAAAATTGCATGGAATCCAGCATGGGGATGGGCGGTTTGAACCGTCTCACTCAAGAGCTTGAGAGTTTTCTTAGTTTTCACTTTCAAATCCACCAGGGATTTGTTTAATAAATAAATAAACCATAGCCAACCAGCTTCAATGATCATTGGGAGAAAGGCAGTACAGGCATGTAGTAAATAATAATAATTAAATAAACTCTTTCTTGTTCCCGTAATTAGACAGCAATGGCATGCATGTGTCTGAAGACTGGAGCAATGTTGTAAAGTAGTTTAAGCCATCAGTCAGAGTAATAACAACAAAGGTTCATGCAGCACCTTAAGGAATAGCAGATTTATTGTAGCACCAGTTCTCATGGAACAGAGCCCACTTCACCAGATGCATGAAGTGTTATCCTGAGTTGGCAGATATATATGCATAGGAGTATAGGAGAGAAGAGTGGGACCAAATAGCCATGAAATGCAAGAGGTATAGACTGTGACAATTCTATGCCAAGTGTTAAGAGTATACACTTGTATGCGCTTGAGTTGTACTCTTGCATTTCAAGGTCATTTGGCTCCACTGTTTACATTTTATTTCACTATACATATATACAGATCAGGCCAAGGGAGGCTTCATGCATCTGATGAAGTGGGCTGTAATCTCAAAAGCGTATGCCATAATAAATCTGTGCGCCATTAAGGGACCACCAGACACTTTGTTGTTTTTACAGCAAAGTGGCTATTCTTGAAGTCATTTTCAGACTCATGTTTCATGTCACATTAGAAAGTATAAACATGTAATATCAGCGAGCAAGTTGTTTTTTCAAGGGCTTTGTATGTGCATATAAATACACACATGTTTCTGCCTGGAAATAAAGAGGCAGAATCTCAGATTTATGGACATATTCAGTGGTTGGGTATGCCTTAAAACTGCTTGTAAGATATAGAGCAAGGCCTACTCAACCACTTTTTAAAAAGTATTTCTTGAGTTACTATGTAGCCACTGGTAATGGTTATATGGTTTTTCTAGAACAGCCGTAATATTTTGCTGGTAGCGTAAGTTCAGTGATAAATGTCACTGAAATGTTTTGCTAGTCCAGTATTTTACATCTTTCTGTCACTATCCAGTGTCAGTGGTGGAAGTGGATAGTTTTGCTATCAGAGGAGGAGCAAGAAAACTGGAAGTGGGCCTTTAAAGCTATTTTTCCACTATCAGCTGATTTTTTTATCCACTATTGTACTGGGGTTTTGGAAAACCCCATGGATAAAAAAATCAGCTGATAGTGGAAAAATAGCTTTAAAGGCCCACTTCCAGGTTTCTTGCTCCTCCTCTGATGCCCCAGAATACATATACAGCATTCAGCCACTAGATGGGGTGCATAATGGAATCTAGTGGAATGAAATTATAATTATTTAACAGTATGAAGGTGGTATATTGATTTTGGTGCTTTTTTCCTTGTTACAAGGCGTTTAAAGTTGGACCTCGATAACAGTAGTGAGTCAAATCAGTGGATGCCAAATCAGTGGATACCAAGGTCCCACCTATAAATCTTTACATGGCAATGGTGATGGTTGTTAGGACAGTGACAAGATTGTAGAGGTGAGGCCCTTTGCACATACAGAAAGTGCAAATAGTCAGTGGTATTAATTAGATTCACCAGATTAGACGTTTTGAGAGATGAATTTCCTAGGAGCTGCTTTTTCTGGGTATGAATGTATTTTTAACAATCATGTCAATTTCTATATAATATAAATCATCTTCTATCACCATAACTGGTTCCATTCATTTCTTTGGCATGTGCACAGGCCTAGTTTACCTCAAGAACCACATTAGATCTGTTGGATTCTCCCTGCACTGTTATATACTATCTGGCCCTGTAACCTGTTGTCATCCTTAGTATTCATATATGAAAGCTTTTTAGAGTGTGTGTGTACATGTAGTTGCCATGTCAATGTTTATATGTCTTCTGTCACAGCTCCATTTCCCAACCTCAGTATGAGCCTCTCAGTTCACAGTTAAGAAGATCCACTACGCCTGTTAGATCTTGGTTCTTTGGAAGAGTCATAAAAGGTTCATGTGAAGAGGTCAAAATGAGCAGGCTCAGGTTGCAATTCATACTGTAGTAGCAATCCCTGAAGGAAAACTTCCTTTGTCCATTTATCTTCCCTCTTCTCCTTGAACAATAAATAGTTCTGCTAAACAAATAAGGGAACTTGGATGAAAGTCTCCATATAAAAGAACCAAATGTTCTACATCTGGGATATTCATCTTCCTTTGCACTTCGCTCTTTAGGTCTGCAGTCTCAGCGAGGGCTTTGGGGTCCTGCTCTTCTTGGTTTCTTGCTTCCATTTGGATGCTTGTTCAGGCTCAGGCAAGCTGAGGCCCCAATCCTATCCTGCTGCTGTGTCACTGGAACATACAGTATGGTGACACAGTATGCTTTACAGCCATTGCAAAACACAACACACCCTAGAGCACAGCCTGACAACTACCTCAAATGGTGGTGGCTAGGTGACAAGCCACAGGTGCCTTGGCACTAGTAAGTTGGCATGAGGGTGGATGGGGAAGAGGCAGGGGTGGGGAGTGGATAGAATGAGGCAGGGACTTGGGCAGGGATGGGCATGTGCTGAGAGTGTGAGTGGATGGTTATTGGTGTCAGCAGCTCCATCAATACCTATCCCCCTTCCTGGCCTAGATCCACCTGCCTGGGTCCACTAGGTCCATTTGTGCCAGCAAACCCACTAAGGGAACCAAAAGGAGCAGAATCAGTTTGGAAACAAATGTTCCCTTACTTCAAGAAGGCCTCTGGGACTTGAATCTTCCCCATGGGAGGGATGGAGCACGTTTCCCATTGGTATGGCTGCATCAGCACCTAGGAAGTTATGTTGGATTGGGCTGGTACCAGCCTGCTACCTCCTACCAATCTGTCTGCTGCCTCAGAGGGACCATTCTGATCTCTGCCACTTTCTTGTGGATCAGCCAAAATACTTGTACCAATGCCCATGGAAATTATTGCACTTATTCACGAGTAAATGTGTAAATGGGTTTGACACATACATATATATATACACCACTTCAAAACATAAAAATTTTACTGGCCTCATTCTCATATCCTTGATGTTCACAGCCAGCAAATGCCCAAGTTGTAAATTTGCAAGTCGCATTAATGTGGCAGTAAAATTTAGTAGTCTGAAAGCTGCACTTGTAAAATATTTATGAATACGCATGATTGTCACTGGGAGAAACTGCTCCATCAGCTCAATCTCCCAGCACATTCTCCTTTCGCCTCTGCTTGCCTGCCCTCCCTCCGCTGGTTATAGCCCATCAAGTCCACAGCACGAATGCACAACATTACACTGGCGAATTCAAAGAGCGAGCTGTTATTTTATAGAAGAGCATACAGCTGTTTCCACCAAGGCTAGGATCCATTAGCTGAGACTGTTTTTCTTTCTCATTCCAGGTGGTTGATTTGCTTCTCTTAATTTCTATTAAGCATGTTTCCTCTTAATGTTTATAAATCTAGTCTTTCACCTCTTTCTGGTCCATCTCATCTCTTCCATGGGGGCTTTGACTAATTTCACACCAAGGGTCAAACTGGATTTAATTCAGCATGCAATTGGCCCTCAGCAATACCAGTGTCTGGTTGCTAGAGGTCCTGGGGCAAAAAGTGCATTGCACCCAATTCTGCACCACCGACCTCAATGGTGCAATGGGTACTACTGCTACCACCACTACTGAGGGTTCAGCAATTTGACCTGGCCCAATGAGAGTCACCTTTATGCATGGGCTAGTATGAAAGTCCTGTGTACCCCCAGTATCTGGCATCCGTGGATTTGACTCACCGCAGATGCCGTGGATACTGGGGCAAAGCCACTTTCAATTTGCTTGTCAAACTGAAAGTGGTTTTCTGAAGTGCAGCCTCCACAAACCTCCACTGGCCACAGAAGGCCTGTCAGAGGCCTCAGAAAGCCACTTTCAGTTTGACAAGCAAACTAGAAGTGGCTTTTTGAGGCCTCCAGGAGGCCTTCTGAGGCCCGTAAAGGCCCATGGAGGTCTGTGTCTATGAGGTCTCAGAACACCTCTGGACAGAACTAGAAGACACTTCCAGTCACATCTGGAGGCCCTCGATATCAGGCAGGCGTCCAGAAACAGATCCCCCACAGATACCAAGATCCAACCTGTATTGTTGGTATTGTGTCTGAAAGGTGATAGCAGAGTTGCCAGGGATGCTGTGAAGTGCCTATTGTTGTAGAACATCATTTCTCCTTTCTACAGCTCTTCTTGTGTTTTCATAAGGATCATTTCTATGTTATGCCAGCATGTCCTGGCATAGCACTACTGGTATAACAGGACCACAGGATTATCTTGTCCATGTGTTTCTCTCTGTTTCCTTAAATGTTGCCTCTGATAAGTTTCTCTGGCTCAGGATCATAGCCTATCATACACGTAGTCAAATCCAAACAAACTTTCCAACATTGATGCAGCCGTGCCAATGGGGCACATGCTGCATTCGGGGGGGGGGGCAGTCACAGAGGCCACCTCAAGGTAAGAGATAATTTGTTTCCTTTTCTTGGGGTTGCATTGCGGCTGCATCAGTACTGGAAAGTTGGTTAGGACTGTGCTGTAAGGCTACAATCCTATATATATGTATTGGGAGTAAGACTCATTGAATGAAATAGGATTTACTTCTGAGCAGACGTACATAAGATTGCACTGTAATAGACCTGTTTGCTGCATATGTCTCTTCCCAGGTGCAGAAGGAGTCAGCATTGTAAATCTATTGAGGTTGGGCAGAGACAACATATATAAATCTTATTTTTATGAAACTGCAACCCCACGGACAAGACTGAGTAAGCTACAACATGAGTATCCTTATTAAAGGACCTTCCTTTCAAGTAGCACTCAATACAGGTAAACCACTGTAGGGACTCTGCTGAAAATGCAGTTCTAGTGGTAAGTTCTCACTTTGCAGCCCACACACTTCTAAGCATTCTCTATTCTATCAATGGGACACCAGAAGTTAAGTACTAATATGGGATCCGCTCAGATGATACTTTCTAGACTGATCCTTATCAATCAATCAACAGTATTTATATACCGCTTTTCAACTAAAAGTTCACAAAGCGGTTTACAGAGAAAAATCAAATAACGTAAATGGCTCCCTGTCCCAAAAGGGCTCACAATCTAAAAAGATGCAAATGAATACCAGCAGACTGCCACTAGAACAGACAGTGCTGGGGTGATCCTTATCTATGCACTTGCACTGAGTGTGCTCTGTGAATGCATGGCAATGAGACACCAAAGCAGGAGAGCTGACATCCTCATCAGGAGTATTCAGGTGCAGCCTTTGAAACTTTTTTTCAAAAATTCTTTGCTTTGAAGACACATCAGGCTCAGTGGGAAGAGGCAAACTGAGAAATTTGCTTAGTAGCCTTAGGGTGCAATCCAAACCCACTTTCCAGCACTGACATAAGGGCAATGCAGCTCTGAAGTAAGGGAACAAACATTCCCTTACTTTGAGGAGGCCTCTGTGAGTGACACCCAACTGAAGGATTCAGCACACATCCCAATGGCACAACAATGCCAGTGCTGGAAAGTTGGTTAGGATTTGGGCCTTATGTTCTTAATTGCCTCCTTCCTGCATGGAAGAAAGTGGGTGTTTGTGGGAAAGGTGAGTTTTAGATCAAGATGACTGGCTGGTAGGTAGATCCCAGGCAATACTGCCTCTGAACAGATCAAGAATGCAGATTCTTCAGATTTGCAAACTACTGATCAGGCCTGAGGGGGGCTGGATCACTGACACACTGGCACATATCATATCCTATCCCTCTTTCTGGGCCAGATCTGCTGATATGTCTCAACTTGAACTTGCACCAGCAAATTAGCAGGTGTGGGTCCAAGTAGACCTGTTGCCTTGGCTGGGGCTTTCCCTGAAGCAAGAGGACAAATGTTACTTTGAGGAGACTGCCAGTCTGCTCAGTGCAGCTGTGCTGGCCTCACTGCATCAGTGCAGGTTAAGACTGGGTTGTAAAACTTAAATGGTATTTCTCTTACAAAGTATTTAGCAGGGGGAGAAAAATTATTCATATTCACCCAACATAGCATCTTTTTTCCAGTGAATGTTTTCTGGTGTCTTTCACATCTTTTTTAGATTGTGAGCTCACTCTGGATCAGGAAACTATTTGTTTTTTCATTGATTTGCTGCAGAAAATGCTTCGTGATCTTTTTTTGTTGAAGAGTGGTAAATAATGCCATCAATATGCATGACATTTTACAAGGAAAAGACAGATCTCTGCCCCAAGGGGCTCACAATATAGAAACGGGGGCGAAGGAGACAACAGAGGAAGGGGAGGGAAATTGTGCAAAGGTAAAGTAAATGGGGAAGAATATGCAATTTTTTCATGTACCTGTAAGGCTTAGTTGCATGTAGGGAAAAGGGATAAGAGGTATACAGTATAAATATTCCAAATCATAATGAATCCTAATAATCACAACAAACAGGACAGGAGGTGCATCTTTTCCAATGTGTATGACTCATCGCCAGCTCCTGGATTTAAGGAAGGTGGGGCTACTGCAAAACCTGAACAGTAGTCCCTCTACATAATACAAAACGCCATCTGGAGAGAGTTAGGGAGCTGTTCAGGCTGCAGTGTTCCTGCAGATGGTGAGGTGTAAATGTGTTTTACAGGAACTGTAGATTATGTTCTCCTGATGTGTGCTGCTTTTATTAGGCGCTTAAGCACCAGCATTCCAGAAACATGAGGAATGACAGGGGAGAGGGGGAAAAAAGCCGCCTGAGCTTAAATTACAGCCACATCTAATGAAGCGAGGGGTGCTTTCATTGTACTTGGGCATTTCTTTTCAACTCCTGCAGTTTAAATGGGCCTCATGATCATAACAGTAAATATCGGCTCCAAAGATATCCCAGGAGGTATCATTAGTCACATATTACATCCTTTTCTAATTTGTACACTTATTCTATCGCAAGATTTCACAGGACTGCTGAAACCTCCAGAATTTCATGTTTCCCTCAGCAATCTACAACAACCCCTTAGTCTGAACGACATGTATTATTTCCTCAGTGAACATGTGAGGTAGACGGGTTACTAAAAGATTTATGGTAAGGAAGCCTAGAAGTTTTATTTCCACCCTAATTGAATACATCATTGCTTTTGTGATTTAAAAAGGGCGCACTGATGTATTGCACCCTCTCTAGGCCTACACCCAGGGTGCATCTGCAGAAAGGAACATTGCTGGACTGGATGGCAGAATGCAGATTGTGATAGAAAAGTTATGAGTGCTAAGTACTATGGAAAATGATATTTTTGTGCATAAATCATAACAACTGGGCAGTAACCAAAGCATTTTGTTTAAGATAACATTGGCGTTTTTACTGGCAAAAGGCCTCTCAGCACAGCAATGGAAAATAAATTCAGTCTGAAACTGGACGTGATGGTTCAGACTCATTTTGGTTACACCAATGATAAATCAGATGAGGGTAGAGGGCTACAATGATAAGATCAAAATGGGTGCATAGGTTAACTTTACTATCATTCCTGCCAGTGGCTAGTGGGGGGTGGCAAAAACAAACAAAAAACAGGAAGTACTGCAGGTGCTGTAACACACCGTGTAAACAGGCCCTCCCACTCACCATCAGAGCCATTCGGGGCAGTGGTGGCAATGTGCAGGAGAAGCATTTGGGGTGTGTGTGTGTGTGTGTGTGTGTGTGCATGCATCAGGGCTGGCCCAAGCACTCCTGGTACCTGAGGTGGCATGTCAAATGCTGCCCTCTCTACTTTGCCAGAGCTGTAGACCACTGTTCCACCACACTTGTGTTTCATCCTTGTTCCAATCTAGGGGTTGGGAGGAAAAGGATCATTGGAGGTAAGTGGTTGGCTGGAAATGGGTGCTGCCTGAAGTTACCATTTCAGTTGGCCTCACAGATGGGCCAGCCCTAGCGTGTGTATCAATTGCCAATTGAACCTTTAAGATATTGCACAGTCAGAGTCTTACAGCCCACCCTGTACATGTTTGAGAGACAGTTGTGACATATTATACATCCAGAGCTCCAATATTTGCAGGCACTGGGCCCTTCCTACAGATGGCTATTTTTGAAATTTGATATTTAGAATCAAGCCTCACTTGTACTACTGTGCAGCATGAGAAGAAGGAGGTTGGAGGATGAAGATGACTACAGCAGTCTGCACATGGAGAAAAGGGGAACAAGACTGAACACCTTTCTCTACATTAGAAATTATAATCAGCAATGAATGACTTTAATGTACACACATGGATATATACCCGTATTTCCCTTTGGAACAAAAACTGCCTTTTAAATTCTTCTCAGTCAAGTTGGTGTGACAAACTTATTTGATGGGCATCAGGGACCTAGAGCAAGTTTCCAGGGGAAAAGCAACCATCACTCATGCTTCATTGGATTTCTATGACAGAACGATCAAATTCTGTAGAGCCTGGCATAAGCACATCATTATCAAGCCCCTGCTTGAGCATTTCTTAACCGATCACGGATGCCGAGGTCCTTGGTGGCTCCTGTTTCCTGGCACTGTTTGTAGTTATTTGACCTTTTCTCAGTGGATAATCCACACAAAAAGCCCTAATTACTTCCCCAGCTTTGAGCGGTCCAGCCGTGTGAATAATCAATGACACTGATTTAGGAATTGCACAATCAGATGCTTGAGGTGTTTAAAGCACATTTTTTCCATTGACCCGACACAGATGTAGGACAATAACAGCACTAAAGCTGCTGCTGTAATCACAAGCTGACCAGGTGACCTTGGGGGTCGGAAACTGATTATTGGACCCTTGTTTCAGGCAGTGTCATTGCACAGGACATATTTTTGATTTAAGACGGCTCATCAGAAACTGTCAATGCAGCCAATTTTGCTATGAAAAAATAATAATAAAAGACATGTGTGGCTCACATGCCATCTAGAAACAACTATTTGCCAACACTCTAAGGCAGGGCTTTTCAAACTGGGGCACCGTGACGCCCCAGCCTGAGGGCCCTGGCCTCTTTCCCCATAAGAGGCAGGGGCAGCCAGGAGGCAGGGAGGAGGAACAATTGTTTCCTTACCCAGAAGAGATCTCCGCAATTCCCCCCCCCCCCAGCATAATATGCAGCAGTCAACATTTTGGCACTGCTGCATTGGTGTCGGTAAAGGATTGGGCCATTAGTAACACATCTACTTTGGCTGCAATTGACTTTAACCTATCACACACCTTACATTTATCTCCTGCCTTGGCAGTATAATCTTGTTGTGCTACTTTTATCCTGATTTCAGCCTTAGAAAGAATCTGTGACTTTCAAGTAACCACCGGAGGTTAAATTGAGGCTACAATCCTATATACATGCTTATATCAGAGTTAGTCCCATTAATGGAACTTACTTCTGACATGCCTAGGAGTTGCTTCTAGACTTTATGTTTGCAGAATAATGGTTTGCAGGTGTAGTGTAGTGTAGTGCAGGTGTAGTGGTCTAAGTTGAACTTAGACCTGGAAGATCCAGGTTCAAATCCTTGTTCAGCCTTGAAGATTCCTAGGTGACCTTGGGACAATCACTGTCTTTCAGTCTCACCTACCTCACAGGGTTGCTGTAAGGACAAAAGGAGGGAAGGAACCATGTACACCGCCCTGAGCTCCTTAAAGGAGAGGTGGTATGAAAATGTGAAAATAAAAAAAATAATAGGAATTTGTGAGTATATCCATTACAGAATGCCTCCAAAAACTCTTGTTTCTGTAAGTCACGCCAAATGCCTGGGATTTGCTTGTGACTATTGAAGTATTTCTCCTTCCATCATTTCCTCTTTGTTTTCATACTCCACGCATTACCTATATCCAGTGAGTCTAAATAATCACACACAGTACCATAAAATAGGTCTTAGAGGCATGCGCACACAACCTTACCCCCCCCCCCAGATCTGACCATAGATTGTCTTTTTCTTTGATAAAAAGTAATGGTATCCTCCAAGCAATACACAATAAATATAGATGGGAGGGTCGAAGCATCTACAAAATGAAGCAGCTGTGAAGAATGAGGAAAAAGGGACTGGCGAGCACAATTCAAGCAAAAAGAATCCCTTAGGAGACAGAATATTTTGAAAAACCTTGCTGTGCAAGATTTAGAGGCCTCTAACCAGCAATAGTTTTATGTCACTCTCAGGGGGCAAATAAGCCAAGATTTCACTTATCTTGGCCAGCATCATATGCACAATATATTTCTGAGATAAGGAACTGTTAGTCCCGGAAGGATTCTTTATTTTTACTTTGGATGTTTATTCTGAATTAATTTTTTTGCGGGGGGAGATCCCTTTTTATTATCAAGAATGCAAAGATAATTTTTTTCTGCTTGATTCAAGAGGTTCAATTTTCCTTGCAGAATTTCAGGAAACTGACACTCATATTCCCGTATTTTATCTTCCCGTATTTTATCTTCCAAGATTCCCCATTCAGAAATTGGCAATTGCTCTTGCACAGGAGTAACTGAGATTGAAATTAACCTTAACCATTTTATTCAGAGGAATTTAAAGGTTACACTTTGTCAGTTGAAGTCCCCTTCTTCCCATCCCATCACTGTGGTAGCTGGAAAGGGTACTGTAAGCTCTGCTGAAGAAGGTTAGCTGAGGGACACTTGGAAGAGCAAACCAACCATCTACAACCTCTCTTTATTTAATTGCAACCTCTGCTGAAGCATCATTGTAATGGCGAAGGATTAAACTGAAGCAATTGGTGATAGATTATTCCTGGAAGTGGTCCCTAAACATATTTTTGTTCCAAAAGTTTTATATCGTTTTAAAAGATCTACTAGTCTCATATGTGAAGACAGGAACCTCTCTACCCCCCCCCCCGGTCTTTGTGGATCTGGTATCTGAGGTTTTCTGTGGCGCATCCCCCTTCACATGCATTAATGTTGTTATTTTCTTACTGCTATGAAAATGTTCTTCTTTTTACAGATCGCTATAAACATGCAAGCTTATAGTGCCATGTGCAGGGAGGCTTCAGGCAGCCTGAATGCTTGAAGATACTAGACTGAACATTAACAGAAAGCAGTGGTTGGGGATAGGATTGGGCCCAAAGCCTCCGGAGATTGTTTCAAGTTTATTTCTGGCAGTGTCATTTGTTCCTTCATGGAACGACAGGAGGGAATAACAGCTGCTGGATCTGATGAGTCTTGGCATCATATCCTGGATTCATGCACTAAGAAGTAAGGATGTACTTGAGTCACGAAGCCCGCGTCACAAGTCGAGTCCCAAATCTGCGACTCAGCTCAAGTCATGAGACATAGCGCATGGCTGTCACAACTCAACTCAAGCCACATTTAGATTCATTTCGAGTTGAGCCACAAGTCATTTCAAGATACAAGTTGAGTCAAAGGTGTTCCTCCTGTATTGCAAACAAATGCCTCCCCCAGTTTCCCCACCTCCTTTCTCCCCTCCTTGGCTTCTGCAGGGGGAGGGGGAAAGGAATACAGTATTTTCATGACTCGAGTCATTTCGAGTGCCCATCCCTGCAAAGAAGTCATCACATTTTTATCCTTGCTACTCTGATAGCTCAATTTTAACTGAATCCCTCTGAAAAACAGGGGTGTTCTGAGCATTAAATGAAAAGTAATTATTAATGTAAGAAGCATGCGTACGTCTTATAGTTTTGTGTCTCTATGTCAGTAATAAGAAGATGTAGTAGAGGAGATAAATATTATTTGGATAATTCTTCGTATAGCGCTACTTGAGAATTGTATCTAAACACTTCACTCTCACATGTAATATTGTTAGCCCTACTTAATAGATAAGATATGGCAGAAGGGTGTTTACACTGCGGTGTATTTTCTGATAAAAACTGTTGACTGTGGTATCAACATTCCTGCTAAGTGGTGCATCACAAGAACAGTATGTGCCAGATCAAACAAGCAGTGAACAGTGTGCAATGTAAATATGTAATACAGCATATTATTATCTCAAGTCAGTTGGCCATTAAGCCAAGTCTGCAGAAGTCTCCAAGGTGGAGTTGAGGGTTTTTGTTTAATGCTGACAAAGCTGCCTCGACTCAAATTGTATTAAAGTTTGATGCTGTTTCCTTCCACTTTATGGATGTAAAGAAATGTTCAACACTAACTTGCCAAAGGGAAAAGCAGCCTAAACAATGTGATGTTTTCTTCAAAGAGATTAGATACATCATTTTTGACTTGTTTCTGGATCCTGATCCCCAACACTATTCTAATAGCCCAATCTTATGGGCCCCTAACGCTGCCGGAACAAGCATGCTGGTGGTGTTAGGCACTTTCTGGCAGACGCAAAAGGCAATATATTGGAATATACTGACTTGCTCTCCCCCACCTCCCCCCATCCAGAAATACCCCCAGTCTGCCCTCCCACCACCCTGCCAACCTCCTGCACTGGTTGCCCTCGACTTGTGCAAACTAACCTCCATTGTGCCAGAATCTGGCATGCAGAGGCCATCACACATCTTTGTGCCTGCCTCCCTGACTTCAGAGTAGTTGCAAATGTGCTTTATGGCATGTTCATGCAACTCCCAGGCCAACACAAGAGACTTGCGCCGGCCTATCTAAAAGGTAGGATTGTGCTCTGAGGCTGCAATCCTATACACACTTTGAACACAATAGGACTTTCCTACGAGAAGACACATATAGGATTGTGCCCTAAAATACTTACCTCTTTGTTCACATCAATGAAGTTCTTACTTCATTGTTAAAAACTAGTCTTTTAAACAGATCCATTAAAGCAGTCCAACATGCCATTTTAATCATACTTAGATATGAATACCTCTCAGCTTCCTTTATGTAATTAGTGAGTAAGTAGCTTTGATATGTTTGTGACAACACAAAATGTCAGATTATCAGTTTGGGCTTAGTTTATTGGATATTTAATTGACTGTATCCTCAATTTTAGCCAAGAGATTGGAACGATGATGCAAATGAAAATGGATCCTTTCAGTTTACTGGCAGTTCAAATCTAATGGGAACATTCTCTTGTTTAACTCAAAAGAGAGAAAAAAGGATATGGTATCAGACTTTCCTTTAGTCAAGAATTTCTGTAACATGAGCTACTTCCATTAAAGAAAACACAGAGCTCTGTCTGTAACAATTTCATGTTTTCATTTCGTATCAGTTTTACTTATTATACCAATTAGTCCAAACTGTACAGTACTTTCGTACATTTTCCTATCATAATAGCCTGGATTTAAAACATGCATTTCAAAGAGCATCACACCATCATAACAGATAAACTGACTTGCTTTCATCTTGATTTTAGTCCACAAAAGTTCAGCCAGCTGACCTGCTCCTCTGAGTCACTAAATTATTTTATAAAAAAGATATTAAACTCTTTCCCTTTGGAGGAAAGGTAAAGTATATAGCTAGCAGTAACAGTCTGTATTAAAACAGTTCTGATATTTATGTAGCAAAAGAAGATGGAGATTCTGAGTTGTATGGTACAGGGGACCTGCCCTAGGGCCCAATCCAGACCCATGCATGCTGGCTTACCACCAGCCTTACTGCAGGCCCAGCACTGGAGTTAGCTCAGCGTGAGCCCATGTTGGGCCAGCTCTGGCAGTGGCATCACTAGGGTTCACATCACCCAGTGCAGGATGCCAGCGCGTCACCCCCCATGCAGTGGGCGGAGCAACACCCCAGGTGGTGGGTGTGGTGATGTACCATCACTCCGCCCCCACTGGTTTTTTGGCTGTATCTTTTGATAGAACAAAGATAGAACACATTCTGCATGAAATTACGGATTGATTGATACATAACATGATGGTATTATTCCTCCAAATTCTGATTTTAGTGATTTTGGTCACGAGTGGTGTCACACACACCCCTTACTAACACCTTATTGCAGCAGTTCTCAAACTTTTAGCACTGGGACCCACTTTTTGGAATGACAATCTGTCCAAGACCCACCAGATGTGATATCATGGTGGAAGTGACATCACCAGGCAAATTAAAATAAATAAGTATAAATAATTAAAGTAAAAGTAAAACAAATAATTAAATAAGCAGAAGCCTGCCCTGTTCCACCAAGTGAATTTCCTCTGTAGCCTGCCTGCAATAACACCCCCCCTCCAAAATCAGTAAGGTTTTCAGCCCTACCCAGTGCCCAGTTCAATTTAAGAACTTCTGTTTAAACCAGATCACTGTCAGGATCCACTTGGCTTTGCAAGTCTAAAAAAAGTTCACCTTATCAGCTGAAGCCTCTGTTTTGATCCTTTTTAGTGGGGGGGGGGGGAAGGTTGCTTTCTGGAGCACTTGTTTAGCTCCAGGTGCATAGGATCAGGACCATTCTGGTAGCCTTGTACTCTCCTTCACCTGATCTTCCACACGAGCCAGGGCATGTTTGCTTACTCATGAGTAAACATGACCGTGAGGCTTAGTTTCGCTTTCCATAGGGTTCAATACATTCATCTGCTTGGAGGGAGGGACTTCCTTCTCAGATATTTTTTGGGGCTGCATTCATTGGATCAGGACCATTCTGGTATGGTTGGATTCCTCTCAGCCTGCCCTTTCCAACGGACTAAGGCAGGTTCACCTACTCGCTAATAAATGCGTGATACGGCTCACTTTCACTTTCTATGGGGATCCACGCATTTTTTGTTCTCCAGTTTTTTGGCCATACCTTTTGATAGAAAGGGGATATTTCACTCTGGTTTTTTGCATTGCATTCTGCTTGAAAGTCCACATCCAACGGTATATAATATGATGGGGTTACTGCTAACCACCACGATTTTAGCATCTCACCCCCCCAGTGCGGCCTGCACCTCCCACACCTCCCTAGCAACGCCACTGAGCTCCGGCATTGAACCCTCATTCTGCTGCCTGGTGGTCGCCCAGACTGCCTGGCAGCAGAAAGTTGAGTAGAGTGTGGGGGGAGCAGGGAAGAGGCATTCTGGGGTGGGGGGGGAGGCGGGGGAGAGCAGATGGAGGGCGGGAAGGAAGAATGGTGGGGGAGGCTCCACTGGATCCTGAGCCCCATGTGGGACCGTGCAGTCCGATACATAACTCTCCAGTTCTGCTGCAGCTCCAGAGTCCTCCACCTGCCTTACCCTCTGCTTCACTTTCTGCCTGCCTTACCTATAAGAAGGGGACAAAAGTCCCCATCCCCCAAGGAGCCACTAGTGGCTGCCTGGTTGCACACTGGATACCGCGGCAGCCATTTTAGCACCACAGCAGTGTCACAAGCTTCGGCAGCTCAGAATTGGATTGTTGTAGCACAATCCTATGCATGTCTACTCAGAAGTAAGTCCCATCAGTGTGTATAGGATTGCAGCTGCTCTGCAATAGGTTCATTTCCAAGATGTTTTACCCTTCCATATAGGAAATTAAACCCCACCACGTGTGATGATTGCATACATTCCTATTTTGCTGCATGTATATACTATGCAGACCTTAAGTTAAGGCTTTGTACTGCTTCCAGCCTGTTCCTTGCATATTAGACTAACTGAACGCTTTCCACATGTGCTGCTTCTGACACATTCTCGGCATCACCTGGAAGGACAAGGAGAGGAAACTGAATGCTTTCCACATGCGCTGCCTCCGACGCATTCTCGGCATCACCTGGAAGGACAAAGTTCCAAACAACACAGGTCTGGAACGTGCTGGAATCCCTAGCATGTATGCACTGCTGAAAAAGAGACGCCTGCGTTGGCTCGGTCATGTCGTGAGAATGGATGATGGCCAGATCCCAAAGGATCTCCTCTATGGAGAAATCGTGCAAGGAAAGCGCCCTACAGGTAGACCGCAGCTGTGATACAAGGACATCTGCAAGAGGGATCTGAAGGCCTTAGGAGTGGACCTCAACAGGTGGGAAACCCTGGCCTCTGAGTGGCCCGCTTGGAGGCAGGCTGTGCAGCATGGCCTTTCTCCGTTTGAAGAGACACTTGGCCAACAGTCTGAGGCAAAGAGGCAAAGAACGAAGGCCCATAGCCAGGAAGACAGACCAGGGACAGACTGCACTTGCTCCCAGTGTGGAAGGGATTGTCACTCCCAAATTGGCCTTTTCAGCCACACTAGACGCTGTGCCAGAACCACCAGTCAGAGTGCGATACCATAGTCTTTCAAGACTGAAGGTTGCCAACAACACACATCCTCCCACTGCAAATCATTTGCTCATAAACTGGCTTCTCCTTGCCTCTTCCCAGTAGTCACTGTCCATCATCTTTCCTCTACTCCGTTTGGGTCATGCACCAAAGTGTTACTGAAAAGGGAAATCCCTTCCATCAGCTAGTGATGGAAGTCAGAATACTAATCCTTGCGATGTGTTTTTCTTGGCCGCTCCAACTTAACTAAAGAATGAGTCTATTGTTAAATTGGGCCTTGTCATTTTGGTGTAGGCATCCCTGTTTCAGAAGAAATAGCTCTTAGGCTGCAATCCTATACATATGCACCAGTGACATGTGGTGTGGGGTGGAAGGTGAGGCAGAACCACCCCACTGGAGTTCTTTGAAAAGTGCCACCACTGACATTGCTGTGATCACACAGAGAGTATGGGTTGTGAATGTTTGTGCAGTCATAGTATAGGCCGCAGCAGCAGCAGCACTTTTTGAAGAACCGTGATGCGACATGGTTGCCTCACCTTCTTCCCCCACACCGCATGTCACTGATATGCACGTCATTAGGAATAATCTGAATAGGCATGCATAGGGTTGTGCTTCACATTTTACTGTCGTCAAACAAACATGCTCTTTATTTTGGGGCAGAACACACTAACGCTAACACACTACAAGGAGAGCTGAAAAAGAAAGGGTGAAGTTAACCCAGGAGGAAGGTCAACACGTCCCCTTTTTCTGTTGCTTTTGGGTTCAGTAAAAGGAATGTGATGTGCACCACTTGTGTGGCCAGATGCATTGGTGACTTTCACCAACCCCCTGGAAGTGGAGCTGCCCCCAGGACAAGATGACACCTCCAAACATGGGGCACCCAGGTTGGCTTACAGCCATTATCCCTTCTGCATCTCATTTGAAATGAGGGTAAAAGGAGGCACTGTAACTTTATGCGCTTGATAAACAGCAGGTTTTGATTTGGAAGCACAATCGCTTGGATGGAAGACAGTGGCTGAACCGGTCCAGCCTTGCTATCTCTTTTAATGAAAGATGGTGGGGTTTGAGATAAACCTGTCTCTTTGATTTTGGTAAGCAGTACCACAGACCACTCTCTTTCAAAGGTTTCAGGGCCCTGATATGAATTACTGTTTGATAAAGAAAACATACCCCTTTCGGGGCTTCTTGGTGTCTGAGTCTGGTGCATTTCAAGGGTTTTTAAAAAATATATATTTTTGTTACTTAATCCACATCTTGACAGTGCGGTTCTATGAACAAACCTGGCAGTGCCTGAAAATGTGCAGCCCAACATCATGCATGTTTACTCAGAAGTAAAGCCCACTGAGGCCAATAGTGTTTGCTCTCAAGTGCACGCGTGTCCGATTGCAGCCTGAAAGGGAGAGTTTGCTAGATCTGATTGCTTCCAAGATCCACAAAATTGAATAGAAATGAATACAATTACATTCAACCAGCCAGTTCAACTTCACTAACGAACCCCATTTAATTGCACTTTCCTTCACTGAATACATTGCTGCTGCTTTCAGTGAGACCGCTTTAAGGTTAATTCTCTTATTTATTTATTTGCCATTTTGTGAGGATTTGTCTGTTTCTCTCTGGACAGCAAACAGCTATTCCCAGCAGAGTGATAAGACAATTGGCAGAGCTATAACAGAAACACTCCCCCCCCCCATCTTCCTTTGAAGTAACTTAATTACATTTGTTTCATGGTGTTTTCCCTTCCTGCTGTAACTCAGCCAGCCTGGTTCATAGTTGTGGAATGTGAAAACTGTAGAAAGAATTCTGGGATGTTGGGGTTTTTTTCCCCCCAGTGAGTTGCTACCATATGCAAATAGAGATATGTGCCCACACTTGTTGTCATTGCTAAAAGTGGAAAGAAAGTTTGCATCAAGAAACAGATCTAAGGGTACCTCACTGGGCGAAATGTCACATAGATTCATGTCTTGCAAAGGACTCTTTCTTGTCCATCATTATCCAGTCAATGACACTTGAACCTGGATTGACCAGGTCATCACTCCACCCCCGTTTACAGGAAAATGCAGAGGTCACCTCTTTGAATGACAATTAGTACATGGAAGATATGGTAATCCTTCCGTCTTTCAAAGTGGTTTTGTCTTTCCATGCAAAACTCTTCGTGTACTTTACACAGAATGCCTGCTCCCGCTCTCTGTTCTTCACACAGGGGACAACAAAAGACCTTTAGGAAACCATCTCCCTGGTGGTTCTTGTTTAAGTAGAAAATCCTAGGGGGGAGTGGCAACCTGAAGTTTGCAGGGCTTTTTTTGAAAAATGCAGCAATGTTTAGAAGGATGCGCTAAAATCAAGATGGAGAGATTAAAGAAAAGTCACCTCTGGAGCAGAGATCTTCTGCATATGAATGCATGCATCTAGTCAATGGTAATTTAGCATTTCTCTTAAGCCACTTTTCCTTTGGGCAACACAGTGTTGACTGAACATCTACTGTCAGATCAGACTCTGGCCAGAGTTTTATGCTTAATTGCAGCAGTCATCGTTAATGGTAATACGCTGTATGTGTTTGGAATTAAATGTAATCCCTCTGTGTGCTCTAGCAATTTTGTCAAGTCCCTCAGCAGATCAAAAGCTTGAGAGGTTTTGTCTGAATGTGCATGGAAGCCTTTCCACGTCCTCATTGCAAGAACAGCCTAGAGAGAGCAGTCTTGAAGCCATGTAAAAGTGCCAACTGACAGAGCCTGCCGGGAGTCTTTGAGGTGTGCATGATCAAACAGAAGTAAATATGAACCTTTTGTTCAGCCAAATGAGGGGGGGCGGGTAAGGACAACATCCTGCCCTGGTTTCTCACCTCAGTTCCCTTCTATACAGAGATTTATAAGGGCTTGTTTGTACAATAGGGCATATTGCAGGCTAAGGATCTCCAATTATAAGGGCTATTACAATTATGTTTCATGAAGTACAAGTGGGGCAACGTGGAAAAATTGCCATTGTGAGGTGTTTTCTTTTAAAATCTCCATCTGCTCTCACCCCCCCCCCCAATTACAGCTGTTACTGTACTTTGATCACCTTACTGTTGCTGACAAGGGCAGGGCTCAAATTGCAGGCTCTTCATAAAGCAGCCAACGTGACAAACCCCATTGGGTTCAACAGAAGTTTTACTTAGGTAAAGAATGTCTGGCAGTCTTGTATAAAAACCACACTGCGGATCGCATTATGTTTGCGTTTATAATTTGTGCCATCCTGTTTGAGTCCATTGATATAAAAGAAAACTGAATACGGCTGGGGGTTGTATGTATTGCTCGAGTTAAAAGGAAATGATGAAAAGGAAAGATTGTGGGCTAATTTTTTCTCAGAAGTAGTCCTGCACTAGCTAATTGGGACAAATTACTTGATAGGAATGTTTTCAATAAACGCAGAATCTGCATCCCGCAGAAGCTCATGGCAGAAGAGAAGGTTAGCAAAAGAAGGCGAATGTATGACTGCCCAATTCACAAATTATGTCATTCATCTGATGTGAGCTGCACATGTTCTCAAGAGCTGGCCCCAGGTTCCCACCACATGGAGGTCCCTTACTAAGGGACCAAATAGCTGAACTGGGGCAAAAGACTTCACATAATGGTAGTCACTAGTACCGATCAGTTCTCTGGCTAAGTCCTGGGTTCTCTGGCTAAACTAATGGGAGTCACCAGATGCATCAATGCTGAACTGTGAGAGGAAGACTGAAATATGAACTTACCTGGTTTTTTTAAAGAGCCATTTCATGCATAACAGCTGCCACGTGGAGGTCAGCAGATCCATATCACCTGCCGGACAAAGCTGGCATTTCCAAGCATAGCCCGTTCCCCTCCTTGGTTTATCAAGGAGTTGTAGGCTCTGATATTGTTAAGGCAATGGCTAGAGCAATGATGGAGAAACTGCATGATGAATCTGACTGAAAACAGGCTAGAACTCATCGTAGAGATTACGCCACTGGCAGAAGTCATACTTCTTGTGCCACTGCATCTGTGCAGTGTCTTCCACACTTGCAAGCTGTTGGTGAGGAGGGGTCTACTGTATTCTGGCTCACGTGAGGGAGGTAGTGGAGTCCTTGGCAGCCCACTTTGGCCAGTTTGCTGTGCACTGTACAGATAAAGTTGTTTCATGCAACCATTCCTGCTTGAACTCCACAGTTAGAGAAATAACTGAATTACCTGTAAGACTCTGTCTTACGCTGTTGTTTTAGATACTTTTCATTGTGTGCAACCTAAAGACATGGAAGAGTAAGATCAATCATTAATGCTATTGCCCTTTCATGATTGATTAAAGTTGCCAGGGGGACAACAGCTTCCGGGGAAGAAGCACTCCTTCTCCACTAGTCTACCTCACAAGCCTGTTGTGAGGATATAGGGGTTGGGAAAACTAGATCTGCTGTTTTGAACTCCTTGCAAGAAGGATGGGATATGCATAGGCCCTGCTGGACACAGCTAACTTTTGCTTTGTTCTGCAGCTAAAATCTCAAAAGAAGCAGAAATCTGCATTAAGCAGATGTGTGAACATTCCCCAGTCACTTCTTCTCCACAATGGTGGTGTTAAGCTTTTATAGCACCTATTCTGCAAACCAACAAGCTCATTTTTCATTTGGATGCAGTGCTGATAACTTTAATGGAACTTCAAGCCTCTTTACTTTAGTTCCCTTTAACTATCAGCATGATTTTTATGACAACTTCCTTTTTACTGCTGACCCTATTTCCTGAGATTACAGTTGGGGAGTTACAGTTCAGCTGCTGCCTAGAGCCAAGTGCCATATCTGATATGCGAGGTCATCTTAGGCTGGTGGTGACACTGCTGTGTCCTCAAGTATGCCTAAACAAGTGAAACAAATTAGGAAGTTTTCAAAAATTCAAATAGAAAACACTGTCAAGGACATAAAATTTTGCATGCCTGTTTAAGCAACATCCTTAAAGGAAAAAAAAAATCATTGGCCTCTTTATCAGGACCTACAATAAGCAATGGCAATGCAACATAAATAAATTGCTTAGTTCAATACAGTAAGGGCACAATCCTAACCAACTCTGCAGCATTGACATAGCTGTGCCAATGTGGCATGCCCTGCATCCTGCACTGGGGAGGCAGTCAAGGGAGCCTCCTCAACGTAAGGGCATGTTTGTTACCTTACCTTGGGGCTACATTGCGGTTAGGTCAGTGCTGGAAAGTTGGTTAGGATCTTGCTCTTAGACTGGCATGAACACATTATTTTTCTTATTATGTATTTTATATGTTTAAAAAATCATTCAAACTCTGTAAAATGATGCATATTCTCTGCAAAGATCTTGATTGAACAATAAACCCAAAAAGTTTGTGTAAAATTTCATTAAAGTGTTGTTTTTAACTGTGATTACTTTGTATCTGATTTTAATTAGCAAGTGTTTAGTCATTTCGCTATGTTCCTTGCTTAAATTAATAGCAAGGTTTCTTTTTATTGATTAAGCTAGTTGCAGATTCAGGCCGCACAGTAATGCCCTAAAGAAAAGCTTGAAAGTCTCAGGATTATATTATGCAAATGGTTTAAAAATATTTTGAAACAGGCACCACTTCAGCATGTAGATATTGGCTAAAGCAACTTTAATATGCAAGGCAGGTTGTGGGATGCTTAGCTGATCCAAATGCCAGTCTATAGATTTGAAAGACTAAAGATCACATCACTAGGATGTTGACAGAAGTGACACTTTGCAAAGTGCCAATGATTTATGCCAATGTCTTGCTTGATGATAGTGTTATAGACAGCACTGTCATTACAAAGTCCCTAACGACTTCACTCTACATTTATGGTGCACAAATTATAGGTGAGCCCAAAGATCGAAACCTTCCTGACTTTTAGATTTCTGTGACCATGGAAAGCTCACTAGGCTTGGTTGCAATGAATATTAGCATCTCCTTCTTTTAGCCCAAGTTCCACCAAAGTGGACAATAAATCTCCTGCAAACAATTGCTAAGGGATGGCCCATGGTAGAGTGAAAGCACTGCAGAAATGGAAACCTGTGTCAGTTTGAGCCACAAATGGACTTCTAATTCTTTATCTTTCATAACCTTGCCTTACTGTCTTAGAAACCAAGTCAGCTCTGCAGAGCATGGCACATCCCGACAAGAATGCACTTCTGTTCAGATCAATGCTCAGTACCATTTTGGATCAGGCATATGATTCTAAAGAGCATCTTTTGATGCCGTGGAATAAACTGTCAGTGTTATGGATTGACCTTCTGCAAGGAGCATAATATTCTAATGTTGTACAGCATGTTTTATCATGCCTAAAATAGTCACTGGTATGAAAGGAATTGTCATTTATTCAGTAACAGCTTGATTTCCTAATAGCACAGCATAGTAAGAATGAACAAGGCTGCTGAAGCAAGTATGGATTTGTGGATGTTACTGATTAAAAATCATACTGAGAAGTCATATTTCTTTAATATTTATTTTAAAACAAAGTCTTGTACAGTACTAGGGTTACTTGAATAAAACCCATTTCAAAGATTGACTGTTGAAGTTTTGCTTCTAGGGATTGAATGAATCATCCGTTGCTCTTAGGAATTTCTAAATTTTGGCAACTTTTGTGAATTCCTACGATAAGCAGAACCATTGTGACATATGAGGATGACAGATTAGGGCTAAAATAGTTAAAGCCTCACATTTCTTATTAGTTTAAGTTTGTACTTTAAGAACCGATCAAAAAATTAATATGAACCTAAGAGATAATCAATTTTTTTGTTGTTTACTTTCAGCCCCACCCAATGTAAATCCCTGTGTGGTGATGCAGCACTGCTGGTGTGAGCTATGCTGCATGCCATGGGATGCAGATCTCCTTGGAGATCTCCTTGGGGCAAGGAGACATTTGTCCCCACTTACTTGATGATTGCTGGCACCGGCAGCAGGGCTTCAGCCTTCCCGCTGGTGCGCCTGAGCTTTGTGCTGTTGCAAACCCCTTTACGATGCTTTTGTGACATCACACACTGGGGGAATGTGTGTTCTGCCAGCACAACCCCTTGTTAGGATTGGGCCATTTGATTCTATTACATTCTGTTTAAGAAACAACTTCAAGCCAGTCTGAAGAATTCATTTTAAACCAAGGCAGCTACTCTGGGGTAAGTGGCTAGTGAATCATAGCCTAAGGAAAACAAATGAATCAAAAATGGAAAATCTCCACTACTTAATTAAGGTCCATTCTGTGTTCATATTGCCCACTAAAAGAAAAATGATCTCAATTTAAGTGATGCTGAACTCTTGAACTTCCTGAACGCTAAAAGTATTACAGATCCTTCAGAGCTGGCACTTAGCCCTGATGCAACCTATAATTCTTTCCATTATAATCAATAGCACGGAAAATAAAATAGGAAATGTCCAAACAGTTTTACTAACTGTACGTAATGCCATAAGAAACATCCCCTTTCATTCTACCAGCACAATGCTGAGGAATAGCACTGCACAAAAATAATGAGAGATTGAAGAGCCAGTGACAAAGGTGACAAACGTTTTGGACTTTAAGCATAGTTGAACACAGTGCATTCACAAGATTATTCACTGCCAAATAAGCTTTGGATAGCTTTATAATCAGGGATGTGACAAAATGTGTCTCCTAGGCTGACATGTCCAAAGCCCTGGTGATTTTTGTTTCCTTAGAATAATGGAAGAGATGACTTGATTTACATTTACATTTATCCTAGCAAGAAGAGGCTGGTCTGTGCTCTCCTGTTGAGTACAGTATATCCACTTTCTGACAGGGGGAGTCCATAGCTGTGCCTCTAAAAATTGTATATGATTATAGCCCTAATGGGAAGCTCAAGTCAAAAAAGTTTGGGAACCACTGCTCTAGGCAATTGTCTCAATTTGCCTCCTGCTGAGACTGATGCTTTTTCTCAGCTCAGATCCTTTGAACATTTCAAAGGGTACACCTGAGTGCTCCTGCTGATGACACCACCTATGGAACCCTGGAGCTCTGCTCGCCTTTCCTGAACATCATCTAAAACTTGGTGAAGATAGCACTATCTTTAGTTGGCAACCTCCAGTCTCGAAAGACTATGGTATTCCAGTATTCCCAGGTGGTCTCCCATCCAAGCACTAACCAGGCCTGACCCTGCCTAGCTTCCAAGATCAGACAAGATCAGGCATGTGCAGGGTAACAGCTGCTGCTATGGGTTGTAAATATTCAAATTGGGATATACAGTTATATCTCTTCAGGGATCAAAAACTGAATTAGGGTGATATAGTAAAAATTTTAGAGTTTATAGTATCACTGTATAAACATATAAAAAGTCGAGGCAAGATATTACCTCGGTAAATTCATGTGATGCATATTTCTTTTAAATCCACCAAGTTGTGACAACTAGCACTTTCCCACATCAGAATGTTTGCTCGTTCCCAAGCTTTCCCCCAAAATGATATATACCAGCTGTCACCACAAGGATGTATTCACAAGAAATATTTAGCGTGTGAAATTGGCACAGTTAAATTATCTGGCAATGTCCTTATCGTGGATAAATACAGACCTGCCATTAAGCAGCAACTTACAACAGTGAACTGTGAGTGTAAGATCGCATAGACTTGGACAGTATCTGCTGACATAAGGATTTTTTTTTTTAAATCACATGTTGGGAAGCAATTAGAAATTTGGGAAGCAAAGTGAAATTCTCCACAGGAACAATTAATACAGACAGCTGGCATATTCAGGGCTGACCTACCCATGAAACTGACTGAAGGCCCAATGCTAACCAACTTTCCAGTGCTGATGCACCCCTGAGCCAAGGCAAATGCAATGCAGCTCTGAGGTAAGGGAACAAACATTCCCTTACTTGAGGGGGCCTCCTTGACTGCCCCCCCCCCACAAAGGATGCAGCACATACCCCTTTGGCACAGCAGCATCAGTGTTGGAAAGTTGGATAGGTTTGGGCCCTAAGACTGCAATCCTGTGCACATTTACCTGGGAGTAAGTCCCATTGAACTCAGTGGGGCTCTCTTCTGAGTAGAGATGCCTAGGATTGTATTCTGAGGCTGCAATCCTATCCACACTTTATGGGGAGTAGGCCCCAATAAATGGGAGCTGAAATCTGAGTAGACATGCATAGGATTGGGCTATAAGGCAGTTACTTCAGCTATTGTATTGACTGGGGCAGCCACCTCCACAGGTCCTCCTCCTTCCACTTTCTGGATTTGAAAAGGAAGAGGGAAATAGTAAGTGGGGAGGATAGAGGATAGTGGGCTAGAGGTCACATTCCATAAAGGGGAAGAGGGACATAGGCAGTGGCTAATATGATGTTGGGTAAAGGGGGGGCATACCAGAGAACTTGGACTGGCCCTCTACTCCTTCTGTGGTTTTACATCTTCACAGTTAATTTACTGTATGGTAAAATACTGGTACTTGTCTGTATTTAGTCCATCTCAAAAAAAATGTATGATTGGCCAGAAGTATATCCCTAGGAGTTCTGAGATGTTCACTAATCTGGAGTAAGCAGAGTATTTAGAATTCACATTTGCCAAAATGTTGCAACCCTTGCAGTTTCAGTTGTCTTCATGAAGTATTGCTACTTAGGGAACCAGCCTGGTGGAAAGCAGAATATTCCTGATGTCTTTCAGAGTCCCCTTCATTGTCTCCAATCTAAGAAATTAAATAGCTTCTGGGGAACAATAGAGATTTCTTTACCCTTGAGGTGAAGCCCTAAAGATCATTTTTTAAAATGTCAATTCAATTTTTCTTTCACTTTCATTCTCTTCATCCTCACCTATTTTCTATGTGAGTGCCTGAGACATGAACAAGAATCCAGATGTTGCCTTCTACAAGCCATTCAATCTAAACAACCGTCTGATAGCTCATTTGCTTCACTCCTGTGGTTTTCAACGTCACCAAGACCGTTAAAGAAAAATACAACCTTGACGTGTTCTTTGGGGTATACTTTATTCCAGATATATGAGCCTCTTGCACTTCCCTTTTGAGCTATTGACAATTCCCCATTGAAGCTACAGTCATTAACACAACACACAAAACCACCCAAGCAAACACACCAATTCTGTTAAAAAGATGAATGCTGGGAAGAACATCATCCTTCCTTGTGAACTGCAGTTCATCAGATGGCGATGTGTCCTACAAGGCTTTCCTTGAAAATTCTGTTCATTTTAAGGTGAATCAGTGGGTATCAGCCAAAATGACCCATTTCAGTCATATATATGCTGATATACTGGATCTCAGGAGGGTACTTAATGTGAACTAGAAAGGGACACAGATAATTGCTAATGAGAAGTAATTGGAAGATTCTGATTTGTCTGAAATCATGCTGCCTTAGCCATTATTTCACCAAAGGAGAGACTAGTAAAGAAGTATTCTTAGATACATTATAGGCAATTACATGGACTCCTATCTAATAGTCCATCAGCCTTGATACTGAAAAATTACTGTGATAGCCAGGAAAAATGAAACATTGCTCAAAACTAGTAGTCATTTGTTATTTGAGTGTGTGCAGGTGACTTTTCCAAAGACACCAGTCTGTCGGATAAGAAGAGCAACAATTCTTAGCTAAAGAGATTTAAAAAGCATCACACTATCTCTAGATCTTCACCTTACAAGATGGTAATTGAATGATGTGAGATGGAATACTTTATTAGCATCCTGTTTTGTCATTTCAGTAACAAGATCCAGTTTCCTTACTGTTGCATTTTACAAATTTAAAAAAGCTTTAAAAAAAAATCAGAGGTATATATCCAGAGATATTAGGTTAGCAGTATATAATGTGTACTTGCATAGTTATTCCTATAGCTAGAGAGAGTGAGATAGATGTATTATTGTGATAGTCCTGTAACTTCCTTTTATGAAGGAAGTTACAGGCAGTTAAGTTCATCTTTGTGAGACTAAAGGCTTAGAAGAAAGCTGAGAAGACCATTGAAGGTCAGAATTTACATATTGATCAAACTGTAAGTTTACACTCTTGCAAACCTGTAATTAACTTTGTGACTATTGAATTTTAGTTCACAACCAATTTTATTAGCCATACTTTCACCAATAATTCTGCCAGACTGGAGCATGAGTGACGGGCACTTGTAACACAAAGGACACAATTTACCTACCTCACATAGTGAAAACACAGTGTCACTTTGGCTGTGTCTTTATTATGACTGAGAAAATGTAGGCCACACAGTCAAAGTGAGAATGTTGTTTTCTTAGTTCTTAAAACTTCATTCTTAGTGCTATTCTTAGTTGCTAACTTAACCCATTTCTACCCAGCCCACAGGTGTACACATTTGGTCACTGTTGCATATATGTAACATTGGGCAGAAATGGCTTAATACAAATCCTTGCATAAAGATCAGCTTTTTTACTTGTGTCTTTACTCATGTGAAACATGCATTGGGCAGAAGAATTTTACATAATGAAAGGGAAAAAGGTACAGTAAAGGCCCAATTGTGTCCTCCTCCCCTCTCAGTCAACATAGCCACACCAAAATGTCTTGTGCTGCATCCTGTGGGGGGGGGGGGGTAGTCATGAAGTTCTCCTCTGAGTAAGGGAACAGCTGTAAGGGATAAGCCTCCAAGGCCTAGTTAGGGCTACTTGGATATGTGCCAGGAAATAGTAAGTCTGCACAAGTCTACATGGGCCTAAGTGAAGGGAGCATTTCCTGGAAAGGGCCCTGGATTTGGCAGGCACCGATAATGACAGTGGAACCACTGCCAATCCACCCCCATCACCACCATCATCACCGCCCCCTTGGCCTCCCCATTCCACCCACCCTCCACTCCATTTTGCCTCCACCACCATCTCACCTGGATCAGTGGGCCTCACTGGTCTGCCAGCACATGGGTGAGGGCTTCAGTCTCCCCACCAGTGCTGTGACAATGTGCAACTCTGCTCCAGGGAGGAAGCCCAATAGAATTGGGTTGCAAATCATCCCCCCCCCCCAAAAAAATTCCTTATTAGATATATTGTTTGAAATATTTGCTGTTTGTTTAGATGACATTGATTCTGACTATACATTATCTGTACAAAATTTGGGGGCATGTGAACTATGGAAACTGCACAGTAAGAAAACAAGAGAAACTGACTTTACATTGCTTGATCCGAGTGGTAGTCAGTTCCCTATGGCAATTTTCCACTCTCCTGCTGTCAATGTGTAGCACCACATTTCACATGAAAACAACTAATGAGTTGGACAGTTGAGTTCCCAATACTGTGAGGAGGTATCCATCACCAGCACAGAAACTTTCCATGTCATGGTGAATTTTCCTATGAGAAACTGTACATGTTATAGCAGAAGAGTGGGAAATCACTACGGCAGAGTCAATTCTATACAGATCAAGTGTATACCAGCACTATAGCAAACATTCTAGAACACTGTATTTTAAGTGGAATGAAGAGGAAGTTTTATAATCTGAAAAATCTACACTGAACAGTTGTTGGGGGGGGATTATAAATGACACTGAACACTGGGAGTTAAACTGTAAGTAATAAGAAAGGGAGCATTTAGAAAAGATCACTCAAACACCAGTGTGTATTTTTTCTGACCCAGGACTGAACTTTTTAGAACTATGTTACTAATACCTTCTGCCCAAGGGTTGTGTTGCTAAAAAGGGTAAAGAAACATCAAGATCACTACAAAGGTATCAGGGATGGTTATCATCACCTCAGCAGACTGTCATGTCATCAGCACACATTGCCCTCAGCCATCATCTCCAGATCAATATGGCCATCAGTGACATAGGCTCCCTGTCCACATGGGTCATTCTTAGGTCACTTTGTGGAACTCAGATCCAGAAACACAATGCCACTGAACACAGTCTGAGAAACAAATTGTCAACACAACCACCATTAAAACCAGAAATGGACACATTCTTATAACTAGCCAATACTTCACATAAACATGGTTGCAAAATCTGAAGAGCTTCAATTATGTTTACACTGGCAGAGAGTTTTCTATTGAAAAGTAAATGCTTGCTGAGAATGATAAATTCAGAAAAATTGTTAGTTGCCTCAATTGTTGGTTGACCCAAGCAGAAACAAGAAGAGTATTAGGCAATTTACCCACTCAGATCCTTAGAAGCAGAAAAGGAAAAATTTGGTCATTTTTTATTCGAACATGAGCTGAACTGTTTTGTACCTGTTTTTCACAAATGCATTGATTTTCTGTCACATGTTCGCCATAAGTATTCTGAAATAACTAGATTTAAATAGAGATAGGTTTAAATTAGGAACCATCTCTGAACATATCCTGCTTTTCAAAAGCTATGTACAAATTGAGTTAGCTGCTCTTAAGGTGTTTGATGTACACTGAGTTGTATTCTAAGTTTAGTCATAACTAAGTCCCACTGAAATGAAGCTTAAACAATCCAATCAACTCCCTCACCAATGCAGCCACACCTTTGAAATGCATGCTTCAACTTGGTGGGGGGGAAGAGTCCCGGAGGTCTCCAATGGATCAGGGGTACTCAGGGGTAACCCTCTACTACCTGAATAGTTCTACTTGGACATTCAGCTGGTGCAACTCCTAGCATACCACAGAAGACAGATCAAGACCTGGTGGAAACCCTCTCTTCATATTTTTTGCGATGCAAACTGCTTTGTAAAGTTGTTTTCTTGAAAAGTGCTATACTAATAATTATTACTATTATAGAGGGTCTTGTTGTACCATTTATGTGACCAATACATACATCCTTTCTCTGATCTTCTGTACTGGGGACTGGCTATTCTATTGTAGGATAAAAAGTTATTATGAAGAATGACCAGTAATTTATTTATATAAGATTCCCAATCATCACCATGTTCATTTCCATGTAGGATCCAATTCTGCCCCTTGGTTAGTTTTAAGCAAATCCTTTCAAGTCAAAGGGTAAAATTGAAAACAATGTGCCCTTTAATCATTACAATATTATTTGAAGCAACATGAATAGGAACAAAAGCATAGAGAGTTCCCACTTCCATATCAATGTTCCCGATACTTTGCATACCTACAGAGAAGAGTTCACGAACTCTTCCTAACCATGTTAACAATCCACTGGGTTTCTAAAGGATCAGCAGGGGTTGGGATTACATGTCTCTCCCATCGGCATCAATAACATAAACCATGACACACTGATGGGATTTGCAGTTTATTCCTTGCTGAGGGTTCATCAGCCACAGTCAGCAGCTCTCAGCAGTTGTGTCTATCTATGCCTTGCAGGAAGAAAATATCTAATTCTGAAGTCCCAGCTGTAAATATGACACATACTTTTGCTTTTTAAAGAAGTTTGGAATAGACAGTTGCCAGTTGGTTCCTAGAAAGTACATAGTTATGCAGTGGGATTACCGGAGCAACTTCTGTTGATTTTAAGATTATGCAAGCTTAAAGTTACATAAAATATTTGTCTTGACACTTAATTACTGTCCTATGGTTAAGAATTAGGTGCTTTGCCACTCTGGGTAATCAAGGTTTCTGTGTGACTAAAACCTTTTCATTGAACCAAGCCAGGGAATAGGGAGGTAAAACAACATCATTGGGTTTAAGCAAGAATCACAACTTCGTTAACTGGATTAAAAGATATGCAATGGAATAATTTTTAAATACCATTCCTATAGTGTAATCTGCACTTTTCCCACCAGCTATGACCTGGTTGAATCCACCTATTTAACAATGCACCCAGATATGCTAAGAAACCTCACTCCATGTAGGATAGACCAGCCCCTTCCCCCAGAGCAAATTATCCCTAAAACCAATGCTGGATGAAGAGGGAAAAATTCCACTTGGACATTACCAATAGCCCAATCTTGAGCTGCCTAGCGTACTGGGCTGCCACAGTGCCAAAATGGCTGCCAGGCATCCTGAGCACAACCAGACAGCAGCTGGTGGCTCTTTGGGGGAAGGGGATTTTTGTAGACCCAACAGTGGGGCTACTTGATTATATAGAAGCTCTGGAGCTACTGCAGAATAGAAAAGTCCCATGTTGGACCACATGGTTCCACACAGGGCTCAGGATCTGGTGGAACAGAGCTCCACCGGTCCCACCCCACTCCTTTCCTGCTCCCTCCCCCTGCCACACCTCCTCCCTACTCTCCACTTGCCTTCCCCCTGCTTTCCCCTGCCCCGGAATGTCTCCTCCCCACCTCCCCCCACACACCTCTCTGCCGCCAGGTGGTTTGGGCTACTGCCGCAGCACAACGTGGGCCCAGCACCGGAGCTCTGGATCGAGCCCTTAGTCCTGACCTGTAGACTTGGAGGTGGACAGGTGCTTTGCTGTAATAAATTAAGCTGAGATAGGCTTTCTGGCCAAAGCCCACTTCCCATTGGCTAAGTCATGAGTATACTGTGGCCTGGCACTGATGCATCCCATTTGCATCCAACCCCAGGAGGAAGAATCATAGGCCCACCATCTGGAAGGGGGTGGGCAGGAATGAGCAGTATTCTACTAAATCAGTAGAAACTGAGCCATAAAAAATAGAAAATGCATGCAGTGGTATCACTTATGATTTGTTAGCTGAACACTTAGAGCACAAGGATATTTTTAAAATGAACAATTTCAGATTTCTAATAGAAGTGTTAAGCATTATAATAAAATTGTCATGCATAAAAGGCTGGTTAGTTTTGCTGTACTCAGTAAAGGAATGGTGGATAAATTTATTATCCAAGGTTCTGTGAGGCTAACAAAGGCTTGATGATTTTGGTGGAGGCACATCAGTATTAAAGCTCATTGACTTGGGTTTCTCTTTGCCACAGGAAGTGTAGCAATCAACCTGGAGTAATTAAGATCACCTTCTTGATTTAAAATGTCAGGTGTGTTGTGATGCTTATATGGAGCTTGTGGGTTTGCCCACTCACTTCAAAGGGAGCAGATCTTTGAAAACACAGAGCTTCCTGCTTTGCTGAAATGAATGGGGAAGGCTTTGTGAGCAGGTAATTTCCATGTGTCTGCTGAAGCCCCTGCACCGACAAGTAATAATGGGCTCTGTGGCACAAATAAATTCATAAACCAATCTTATAATGATTCTTTTCTGAAAATTGCGTGCCTTCCAGTTCTCCCCTCCACCTGCCTTCTAAGATAAGGGAGAGCTAACAGTAAGAGTGGGGCCAACCCCATTTTGAGAAAATCCCAGTCTTGGAGCAGCTTAAACTGAGGTAAGGTTTTCAAACTGGCATACTCCAAATTTTGAACTTCCCCAATTCTGAATTTGCCCCCAACAGTACAGCGCCAGGCTGCTCATCTATTAAAAATATGTAGTGGTAAATCTAGTCTATTATTCAACACCACATACAGTGCAGGACCTTGTGCTACAGAAAGAGCTAGGATGCTTCATTCTGCCATCAGGGAACTCCTGTCAGCATCCCTTCCTCCAAATCATAAAATCTTTGAGATCCATAATTCTAACAGTGTCCAAGATAATAATAATAATAACAGGTATTTATATACCGCCTTTCTTGGTCTTTATTCAAGACTTTATTCAAGGCGGTTTACATAGGCAGGCTTTATTAAATCCCTTATTAAATAGGAATTTTTACAATTTCAAAGAAGGTTCTTTCTTTCAAGAACGACTACATTCAAGGTGTTTCAATCCGATCTGGCTTCACATTCTGGCCTCCATCCTCCCACGCTCAGAGCAGATGGAATTGCTCGGCATCAGCTTGTCAGCTGCTCCAACGTCGCACGGTGCCGGTGGCCTCGAACTGGCGACCTTGTGGATGTTATCTTCAGGCAGACGGAGGCTCTAGACCAGACCTCCTGCCTTGGTCTTATTTCGTAATTCCCTCACACCTGGTTTGGAGATGTTACCCTTAAACCAGTGGTTCCCAAACTGTGAGCTCTACCCTGGGGAGCTGTGGAAACCACTCAGGAAAGCCTCAGAATCCTCACAAAAAACACCTGTAACCCTATGCAATGTTAGGAATGTAGCCCTAACGGGGAGCCACAGCCAATAGCCCAGTAGGTCAAGGGAGCCACCAATAGGAAAAGTTTGGGAACCACTGCCTTAAACAATCAGATACCTCTGGGCACTCACCAACTTTAAACTAACACTTAATAATTCTACCTGTACTGAACCTTCCAACTGTGACCAAAATGAATCTACGCTTAAATCCTTACACCAGGTCTGACACAGTGTAAAACAGCTGAAAAAGCACCCCATATCCTGATCAATTTGGATAGAAGAGCAAAAAATTTCCTATTCAGCTCCTAGTCAAGGGGCAACCAGCCAATCCCATTCTGTGCCACTGTGGTAGGTCAATGGGCAATGACTTCCGCAGGGCAACAGCCCCTGGCCCTGTCAAACATTCAAAGAGTCCCATGAGAGATAATCTCACCAAACCTTTCTTGTGCCTCATTTGAAAGGTGGGATGCAGCAAGAGGGAATGTGATCCTTCTGTCAGTCACCTACGATTGGCCAAAAGTGTATAGTTTAAATGTTTAGTGCAAACAATAGAATCTACCTGGGCTATTCAAACTATTGGGGCACATATGCATTGTACTTCCTTATTATGTTCTTATTGCAATGCTTTAAAGCCAAACCAGAAACATTCTTCCACTACTACCTACCAGGGCTAGTGTTAAAGGGAACAGCATCCACTGAACAGCTACTAAGGACTTAGGGCCCTCAGAAGGGCCCACCACTGATTCCTGAAACTATTCTATGCCCTTAACCTCTGTGCGGTGGTGGAAGAGCAACTCTCTCAAATGAGTCACTCTGTCAGTTCTGCTTTCCCGTCTCATCCACCAACAGACCTTAAGGATTCCCATGCAGGTAGGAAGGGTTCATGGAAGGCGGTGCTGAGGGCCCCATGAGAAGTGGAACCACTGGGAAGATCTGGTGGGATCTAGAGAGAGCCAATAATGCATTTTAAAAACAGCAATTTTGTTTTAAGTTTCCCATGTAAACTATATCCCCATAGCACTAAATTGGAGGAGGAGATTTGTTTTTTTCAAAACAAAAACTGAACATTTATTTGGACCTGTAGAAATTACGACCTCATCCACATCTGTCAGAGGGTCATGCTTCATTGTACAGATTTGCTTGACCGCTTTTGTCCTCAGTTTAATGGGCCAGGTAAACATGGCTGCCTTCAGCAGGTAGAGCACAAGCACAGCATTCCACGGTTAGGTCAATGAAACATCAGAGTCCCAGCTGCGCACAGCAGCAGATAACCTGAAGGGTAGATCAACAAGAATGCCTTGAAGGAGCATATATGTAAACTCGGCTGTTTAAACACAGTTAATTATAGGGGTAAAAGGAGGCGTTCCTGGTCACTACTTTTAGCTGATTGACAAAATAATCTAACCATCTCCTAGAGGGTCATAGCTGTTCTGAATAAGCACAGCGGGCAAAATGTTTTAACATAATTTCATCTAAAGACTAGTAGCAACGCAGTGAGGAAGCATTGTATCATTTGACTGTGTTATTTTGAACAAGGCAGGAGATGGGGACAGATGAAAAATGAAGTTACCTGCCCATATGCCTCCAGGCACTTTATGTTGTAACAGCACCTGTGTTTCTCTGTCTACAGAAATCAGCGGCTTTGTCTATAAAACCATAACACTAACTAATCTTAGACACTTTCTTTGGATGCAACCCAGTGTGACAATCTCTGGGTCCCACTGAAATTAATTGGACTTAATCACACAACTAACTTGTCTCATCGATGTTAACGGTGCTTGGTCATCACTGACTTTCTTGGGATGTACGACCCATTTGAATTTCAAAACTCTGTGTCTCCCCCTAATAGCTTACTAAACTTTGAAGCAGTATGGTTGAAAAGGTATATTATTTTTATTAAGATTATTAATTGCTTTTCTATAGAAAATTCTATAAAATACTGTAGCACAATCCTATACAAGCTTACTCAAAAGTAAGTCCTATTCTGTTCAATTGAAATAACTCTTAGGAAAGTGTATAGGATTGCAACGTTGGGAATTTATAAAGGCAAATGAAAAAAAATACAAAAATAAAAATCTTTTTAAAAACATTAAATAATTGAAATTGGTAGCATTCAAAGATTCTTACTTTGAAGAGAATGGCTCTTACTCTGAAGGAAGAGTAATTCAAGATGTTACCCCCTATCTTTATAGTACTACATTCAGATAAAGATAGAATTTCTAAACATCATATCAAGCAGCCACAGGGAATGAATGGCAAGTTTTCACATACTGGTGAAAGGAAGGTACAGATATTTTCTAGAGTGATCTTACTAGATAGGGCATTTTATGTGGCACAGAAAAACCCCACTCATTGTAACAGAACGTGTTCTAGCCTATTGGTTTTACTGTATGTTTTATAGTGGTTTTGAGTGACTTTGGTACTGCTCTTATCACTATTTTCTTGATATTATATTTTGTTAACTATTTTTAATATATGTATATATTTTATTGTTGTAAGCCCACAAGTATCATTTTAATGATGAAAAAGTAGGATATACATTTCTTAAATTCTATGACTTTATCACCCCAATCCTAACTGGGCTGAGCACCAGTAGTGTAGCTAGCTATCATGGAACCCAGGATAGAGTTAAAAATGGTGCTCCCCTTGTCACACCCAGAAGTGACATCACTTCCAGGTTTGTCACACTCACTTAAAAAAATTAAAAAATTAAAAAAAATCCCCTAGTTGCCCCCCAAACCGCTGAAGCAAGGGAAGCAAGTGGCCAGAGATTGCGATCCCTGCTGCACCTCTTGCAAAGAGTGCCTTTTTTTGAGGGGGGGGGCTCTTTTTGCAAGGGGCATGAGTGGTGATCATGGAGGAGAAGCAATTGCATGGGCAACTGGCCAGACTGTTGCCTCCAGGCCGCCTGCAACCCAGTGCAATTACTACCCCTGCATCCCTGCTAGCTATGCCACTAGTAAGCAACAGCACAATGTGCATTGTGCCATCAGACACTACAAGGCAAGAGCAATGCAGTCTTTGCTGATGTGTGCTGCTGAGCTGCTGGCGGAGAGGCCAGAGCAGCCTCCCAAGTGCCAACAGATGGCTGAACAGCTGCCAAGGCAGGTAAAACCATGCAGGGGGTGGAAAAGAGTGGGGAGAAGGCAAAATGTGGGTGAAAGAATGGGGTGGGCAGAACAGGGAAGAGAGAGGGACAGGGAGGAGGGCAGATCAGACCCAGGAGGAGGGCAGGTTCACCAGCAGCAGCACATAATAATAATAATAATAATAATAAATAATAAACTTTATTTATATCCCGCCCTTCTCCCTAAAAGGGACCCAGGGCGGCTTACAACATGTTAAAAACAGATAAAAAACATAATTTAACCAACAGATAAAAAACATATTAAAAACACATTAACATAAAATGTGTTATGTGTTATAAATGTAACCATAAAAACAGTAGTCAGATAAAAAGAGCATAAAGCAGCAGATCACAGAGGAATCAGGCCTGTAAAAAATACTGTCCTGTTGGCATCCTTCAGTCTTGGAAGACTATGGTGTCACGCTCTGAATGGTGGTTCTGGAACAGAGTGTCCTCTCCAGTGTGCGAAGTCTGGGTAAAGTAGGTATGGAGATAGGCTGTTACCCATGCAGCAAATCCCCCCTCTCCACGTCGCTGAAATGGTCCAATGGAAAGGCAGAGGCCAATACGGTTGGTTCCAGCGGCGTCACAGGAGTTGCCAGAACGTGACTGTGTTCAGCCATGAACTGCCTCAGGGACTCCGGCTCCGGATTTTGCCTCGAGGTTGACTCCTGAAGCCTTTTCCACAACTGGATGTAGCCACAAGGCAGTGGAGGTTTGGGATCAGAGTTTTCCTTCTCTCAGATGAGCTGCCTTCCCAGGCTGATGAGTTAAAAAGGCCATGAACTCAGAAGGCTTGTTTAAACAGAAGGGTCTTCAGGCCTCGCCGAAAAGTCTCAAGAGAGGGAGCCATTCTCAAGTCAAGGGGAAGGGAGTTCCATAACGTTGGTGCCACTACTGAGAAGGCCCTATTTCTTGCCACCGCCCCACGTGCCTCCTTAGGCAGCGGCACTTGTAAAAAGGCCTTCTCTGATGACCTAAGCTGACGAGCTGGATTGTGCGGAAGTAGGCGGTCTCTAAGATACCCTGGCCCAGAGCAGTATAGGGCTTTAAAGGTCAAAACCAGTGCCTTGAATTGGGCCCAGAAACAAATGGGCAGCCAATGTAGCCCCTGGAGAAGCAAGCTGACAGAGTCAAACCGCCTAGCTCCAGTGACCACACGGGCCGCTGCATTCTGCACTAATTGCAGTTTCCGAACCGTCTTCAGGGGCAGCCCCACATAAAGCACGTTACAATAATCTAACCTCGATGTCACCATAGCATGGATCACCGTGGCCAGGTCTGCACGATCAAAGTACGGCCACAGCTGGCGCACCAGCTGAGCGAAGGCCTCCCTAGCCACAGCCGCCACCTGGGAATCCAGGAGCAGCTGCGAGTCCAGGTGGACCCCCAAGCTGCGGACCTGCTCCTTCAGAGGGAGTGCAACCCCATTCAGAGCAAGCCGATAGTCCAGCACCTGCATCGAGGATTTCCGAACCAGGAGAGCCTCTGTCTTATCTGGACATGTCAAAAGCCTGATTCCCTTCCCAGCCCTGATTGGCCTTCATGGATCAACTTGGACTTGCATCAGCAATTGAGCTAGCATAGGTTTAAGTTGTCTCATAGCAGTTGCTAGGGGTCACCTTGTGGCAAGGGAGCTCCCTTATCCCAAGAAGGCCTCCAGTGATCAAAAATCCCCCACAGGGTACAGCAGAAGCTGCATTGCCACACAGCAGTTTCATTAGGATTGGGCTGCTCGTGCTTTCTGTTATTTCAGTTTTATTATAAGGCCCCTGAGACTGTTATTTTATTGAAATGAGGTACATGAATGAATGCTCTGGCAGAATCCATACATATATAAATCATGGTTTGTTTGTTTTTTTCCTCAATGTATTACACTTGGGTGTGTCCCAACTAATTAGGCCCCAGAGCAGGATCTGAAGCACATCGTGCAGCTACATTGCTGAAGCTAAGCAGGTCTAGATGTGGTCAGTGCCTAGATGGGAGGATCACCCCCAAGAAGCCCACACTGACTGTCCTGCATTCCATGGTGAAAGAAACATGCAATATAAATAACATAATGAACCTTACATTACATGCAATGTAGTAAATAAATAGTTATCTACCATATTTGTAAGACATATTCTCTGCCCATGCGCACCCAAAGAGACAGATTGATATTAAAACACGAGACCACAACAGAGTTTCACATTTCAGTAGAACTTCAAAATCCAATAAAAGTGTCAGGGTTCCCTTGACTTACCTGAGAGTAGAGCTGCCCAGGAGTGGTGTTGCAAGGTTCAAAAGCAAGACTCAGTAGGCAAGGGTGATCATCTGCAAGCTTTTATTTCATTGCCAGCAACAGGCATCTCAAGGGACTCCTGCCCAAAGCTTTGGGAGCCAATGTCAATCTTAACCAGACCCTTTATAGCATTTTGGGTCCTTTGTTTGAAGAGTTTACACTTTCCATCGGCTGAGGTTTGACATCATAGATGGGGCTAACTCTGGATTGGCTGGAGATAGCTTTAGAGACATTTGATTGGTGAGTTTCAAGTTACAAGCTTCAAATAAGGCAAAAACATACATTTAAACATATACAATACAAAGTTTTCAACAACCAGTAGAGTGCACTGTAACCTTATTTTTACTCAGAACTGGCCGTTTGTCAAGTATTTAGACCTTTATCTCTTGGCACACTAATTGAGATGACCTCGCTTTTGTTGCAAGGAGGCATCTGTGTTACGTGAAAATCCCCTTTTCCCTTCCAAGTTGTGATTTTTATATCTGGTTATGTTATTTTGGATCATACAGACCAAGCAAGCAGGCCACTCCTCCCCCAGCACATGTTTCTAAGGGCCATGGCCAAGCTACAAGCACATGAATTACACAACCCCCAATTCCTTGCAGGTCAATGTATAACCTAATCACTGTGTCTCCTGATTATGCAAAACAAGCCTGCACCTGAGGATTATGCAAAACAAGCCTGCACCAGAGGAAAAGGTCTATTGTTCTGTTGTTGTACTCTTAAGCACCTTATGCAGATTGCATCCCTCCCCCCAGAAGGTCAGCCTGGCTGGTAGGCTGACTTCCTTCTGGTTCATCATATACTCCACGTGTACCATTGTGTGTGAACTGAGCATGTGCAAAGCTCTGGGATACTTCCGGTCAGTTTAAGTCAACTTCCAGGTCAAAGACAACTCTTATAAGAGAGAACTCAGAGCACATGCTCTCTCTTTCTGACTGCCCTCCTGCCGGAGTGGCCATACTCTCTCCCATCATAAGAACATAAGAACATAAGAACATAAGAACAGCCCCACTGGATCAGGCCATAGGCCCATCTAGTCCAGCTTCCTGTATCTCACAGCGGCCCACCAAATGCCCCAGGGAGCACACCAGATAACAAGAGACCTCATCCTGGTGCTCTCCCCTACATCTGGCATTCTGACTTAACCCATTCCTAAAATCAGGAGGTTGCGCATACACATCATGGCTTGTACCCCATAATGGATTTTTCCTCCAGAAACTCGTCCAATCCCCTTTTAAAGGCGTCTAGGCTAGACGCCAGCACCACATCCTGTGGCAAGGAGTTCCACAGACCGACCACGCGCTGAGTAAAGAAATATTTTCTTTTGTCTGTCCTAACCCGCCCAACACTCAATTTTAGTGGATGTCCCCTGGTTCTGGTATTATGTGAGAGTGTAAAGAGCATCTCCCTATCCACTCTGTCCATCCCCTGCATAATTTTGTATGTCTCAATCATGTCCCCCCTCAAGCGTCTCTTTTCTAGGCTGAAGAGGCCCAAACGCCGTAGCCTTTCCTCATAAGGAAGGTGCCCCAGCCCCGTAATCATCTTAGTCGCTCTCTTTTGCACCTTTTCCATTTCCACTATGTCTTTTTTGAGATGCGGCGACCAGAACTGGACACAATACTCCAGGTGTGGCCTTACCATAGATTTGTACAACGGCATTATAATACTAACCGTTTTGTTCTCAATACCCTTCCTAATGATCCCAAGCATAGAATTGGCCTTCTTCACTGCTGCCGCACATTGGGTCGACACTTTCATCGACCTGTCCACCACCACCCCAAGATCTCTCTCCTGATCTGTCACAGACAGCTCAGAACCCATCAGCCTATATGTGAAGTTTTGATTTTTTGCCCCAATGTGCATGACTTTACACTTACTGACATTGAAGCGCATCTGCCATTTTGCTGCCCATTCTGCCAGTCTGGAGAGATCCTTCTGGAGCTCCTCACAATCACTTCTGGTCTTTACCACTCGGAAAAGTTTGGTGTCATCTGCAAACTTAGCCACTTCACTGCTCAACCCTGTCTCCAGGTCATTTATGAAGAGGTTGAAAAGCACCGGTCCCAGGACAGATCCTTGGGGCACACCGCTTTTCACCTCTCTCCATTGTGAAAATTGCCCATTGACACCCACTCTCTGCTTCCTGGCCTCCAACCAGTTCTCAATCCAGGAGAGGACCTGTCCTCTAATTCCCTGACTGTGGAGTTTTTTCAGTAACCTTTGGTGAGGGACCGTGTCAAACGCCTTCTGAAAGTCCAGATATATAATGTCCACGGGTTCTCCCGCATCCACATGCCTGTTGACCTTTTCAAAGAATTCTATAAGGTTTGTGAGGCAAGACTTACCCTTACAGAAGCCATGCTGACTCTCCCTCAGCAAGGCCTGTTCGTCTATGTGTTTTGAGATCCTATCTTTGATGAGGCATTCCACCATCTTACCCGGTATAGATGTTAGGCTGACTGGCCTATAGTTTCCCGGGTCCCCCCTCTTTCCCTTTTTAAAAATAGGCGTGACATTTGCTATCCTCCAATCTTCTGGCACCGTGGCCGTTTTGAGGGACAAGTTGCATACCTTAGTCAAGAGATCTGCAACTTCATTCTTCAATTCCTTAATAACCCTTGGGTGGATACTATCAGGGCCCGGTGACTTATTGATCTTTATTTTATCAATGAGGTCTGAAACATCTTCTCTTTTAACCTCTATCTGACTTAACTCCTCGGTTAGAAGGGGCCGTTCGGGCAGCGGTATCTGCCCGAGGTCTTCTGCCGTGAAGACAGATGCAAAGAACTCATTGAATTTCTCTGCCATCTCTAAGTCTCCTTTTATCTCCCCTTTCCCTCCCTCACCATCCAGAGGGCCAACCGCTTCTCTGGCGGGTTTCCTGCTTCTAACATATTTGAAGAAGCTTTTATTATTCCCCTTAATGTTGCTGGCCATGCGTTCCTCATAGTCTCGCTTGGCCTCCCCTATCACCTTCTTACATTTCTTTTGCCACAGTTTATGTTCCTTTTTATTCTCTTCATTAGGGCAAGACTTCCATTTACGGAAGGAAGCTTCCTTGCCCTTCACAGCCTCTCTAACTTGGCTGGTTAGCCATGCGGGCACTCTCCTGGATTTAGTGGAACCCTTCTTTCTTTGCGGTATACACCTCTGCTGGGCCTCTATTACTGTTGTTTTAAGCAGCCTCCATGCACTCTGGAGAGACTGGACTCTTTTTACCCTCCCTTTCAGCCTCCTTCTAACCAGCCTCCTCATTTGAGGGAAGTCCGCCCGTCGGAAGTCAAGGGTTTTTGTTAGAGATTTGCCTGGTATTCCTCCCCCAACGTGCACGTCAAAACGGATCACAGCATGATCACTGTTCCCCAATGGCTCAGTAACGTTTACATCTCTAACCAGGTCCTGCGTACCGCACAAAATTAAATCCAGAGTCACCTGTCCTCTGGTGGGCTCCGTGACTAGCTGATCTAAGCCACAGTCATTTAGCACGTCAAGAAATCCGGTTTCCTTATCGTGACCAGAACACAAATTGACCCAGTCAATATGAGGATAATTGAAGTCCCCCATGATTACAACCCTGTCCTTCCTTGTCACTTCCCTGATCTGTTTCCTCATTTCAAGGTCCCCATCAGATTTCTGGTCTGGAGGGCGATAGCACACCCCCAGTATTACATCACTGCTCAAGCCTGGTAATTTAACCCACAGAGATTCTACGGTGGAGTCGGACCCACCTTCAATCTCTACTTTGCTGGATTCTATCCCTTCCTTAACATAAAGGGCCACCCCACCTCCAACACGCCCCTGCCTGTCCCTCCTGTAGAGTTTATAGCCCGGGATTGCGGTATCCCACTGATTCTCCGCATTCCACCAGGTTTCCGTTATGCCCACTATGCCAATATTTTCCCTTGTCACCAGACATTCTAGTTCTCCCACCTTTGCTCGTAGACTTCGGGCATTCGCATAAAAGCAATTATACACGGAATGCCCCAGGATGGGCTGCTTATTCGCTCCTTTGTCCCCGCATCCTCTCATTGTGCCAAACTGTCTATCACATCCCATCTCCCTGCCTTTCCCAATTTCTTCTCCTACCCTGCCTTTGTCTTGTTGTTCTCTAACCTCCCCATCCTCATCCCATAGGGATGAGGAGTCCCGAACCGGATGCCCCTCGGCTCCTGTCGGCCTTCCCCCAGGGATCAGTTTAAAAGCTGCTCTGCCACCTTTTTAATGTTATGCGCCAGCAGTCTGGTTCCATTCTGGTTCAAATGGAGCCCGTCCCTCTTGTACAGGCCCCGCTTGTCCCAAAACGTTCCCCAGTGCCTAACGAATCTAAACCCCTCCTCCCTACACCACCGTCTCATCCACGCATTGAGACCCCTGATCTCCGCCTGCCTAGCTGGCCCTGCGCGTGGAACAGGTAGCACTTCAGAGAACGCTACCTTTGAGGTCCTGGCTTTCAGCTTCCTGCCTAAAAGCCTAAATTTGGCCTCCAGGACCTCCCAGCTACACTTGCCCACGTCGTTGGTGCCGACATGCACCACAGCCGCTACCTCTCCCCCAGCACTGTCTACCAGCCTGTCTAGACGAGAAGTGATGTCCGCAACCTTCGCACCAGGCAGGCAAGTCACCATGCGGTCCTCACATCCGTCGCAAACCCCCCTCTCTATGTTTCTAATAATCGAATCCCCCACTACAAGAAGCCCCCGACCCCCCTCCCGCCGAGGAGTATCCCGAGTGCGCTCGGATACGGGCCCATCCCCTGGAGAAGGGATCCCCCCTAGGGGATTGTTTCCCTCCTCTCCAGGATGACGTCCTCCAGTCCCGAGACTTCCCACCCGGGCAGCCGAGGAGCTGCACGCCTGAGGTTGGGACGAAGCCTGATCGTTCCCAGAAGTCTCCCCACGGTCCTCCTCTGGCTGCCTGCGCTTCTCCAGGTCGGCCACCAAGGCTTCAAGGGAGCGGACGCGTTCCCTGAGAGCCTGGAGCTCCTTGCACCGAGGACACACCCATGACTTATGCCCCAGAGGCATATAATCATACATGTGGCACTCGATGCAGAACACTGGATAGCTCCCACCCTGCTGCTGGCTGTCTGACTGCATAGCTTTTTGTTGTTGTTGTTTTATTTAGGGGTCCTTTTAAAAACTGTACACTGGATAGCAGCCCTTTTCTCTAGGGAAGAGGAAGGGCAGTGTATAGGGCCCTGGCCTCCTCGCCCTGCTGCTGAACTCGCCCAGATGCTAAACTCTTGTGCCTTACCTGGCACTTAGTTCCCAGAGGCACTTGGTTCCCAGAGGCCACACGCGTCTGCAGAGAGCTTCACGCGATGGCCTGCCTAGCTTTATACTCCTGGCTGGCTCCTCCCCCCTCCTTCCTTCCTGATTGAAAGGGGGCTGGCCTTCCCAGGTGAGTTTACAAAAGCTCAGGAAGGCAAATGGCTGCTGATGGGCGTGACCTACTCTGCAGGCTCCTGAATGGACTGCTTGGATTAGCCTAATGGGGCTCTTACTGGGTTGGGAATTGGCCCTTCCTAGGTCCTTTCCCTCCTAGTTCTGTTCTCTTAGGCTGGACTGTTTTTGTAACCTCAAGCTAGTTTTTATTTGGGTTTGTTTAATTATTTATTAATCCAACTGCCCCCCCCAACAGGTAAATATATCTGGTGTCTACACTCCCTCCCTTCTTCCCTATCTATTCCTCCCTTCTCCCCCATCTTTAGTCAGCAACTGGGTTTAGCAGATTAGGGAACCCCTAAATACTTCCCTACACTCTATCCATTTCTGATTCCTTTTCGGATGCACCCAAATACATAGCACATGCAGCCACCACTAGCTAGGTACAATATACACTAGAAATCTATACTTATCAATTCTCCAAGTGTATTTTGTTTACCTTTGTGTGTTTTTGCAATAAAAATATAATCCTTTGATTGAAAGTTACCTTCCTCCCAGTCTCCTCATTAAGCTGGGCAAGGGATCTCCTTGCTTAACGCTGTCTTGGTATCCAGCCTATGGTCCCAAAAGTTTCCAAAAGGCTAATATACTAATTCCCCTAAACAAAATAGCCTTTTTGGTAACATCTGTGTTATCTTCTCTTACGTTATTTCTCCTGTTCCCAGCAAACACTGTGGGGCTTTCTGCCAACCTTTGTCTTCTACTTTATGCCTTATTCTATTTGTAACCTGTTTCTTGAGTACCTTCAAGGGATGTATAGTGGTGTACTTTCATATACTTTAATAAAAAACAAACCAAACTCTCATTATAAGAAAAGATTTCTTTTAAGATTTCTTTTAAGAAATCTTTCTCTCATTCACTTTTAAACAAATTACAGCTCTCTCTGTCAGCTATAGCTCAAACAGGGACTTTCTCATGGATGTTTCTGTTATCTCCTGCTTAGCTAAAAACCCTATTTTAACCTGCCAAAACCTTAGTCAACTGATACTCTTTCCCTGTATTATGAAGGCTTCCTCCTACAATGTTGCAAATCTATGTTTTCTCATCCTCATAACCTTTTGTTTTTCCCACTTTCTGGTGCCAAATAAGAGCTTTATCTATCTCTCTCTTTCTGAAACCTTTATTGGCATATCAAACGATTAACAATTGTACTTTACAATTGACATGACAATTTGCATAACACTCAACAATTTAAACAAGATACTAGAATTATTTAAATGGCTTTATCTATCTTTGAGATGCAACTCTCTTTGCCATCAACGCAAGACTTTGTGACCTCAAGGTCTCAGCTAGCAAAACAGCTTTTTATGCTTCTCTGTGAGACTGACAATGATTTTAACCTGAAATGGCTTTTATTATGTGTTTCTATACTTTATTAAACCCTTTTAATGAAATCAGGCAATTAAAACTTCTTGTAATAACTCCTATATGTCTATATATGCTGGTTACACTTTTTAGGGACAAAACTATTCAAAACTCCAGGGCTTACTGTTGCCCCCTTGCTTGCCAGTCTGCAGGGGCAACACCGCCCACAAGGCCAATCCACTCCAGGGGCGAGGAGGTGGGAAGTAGTCTCTGCAGCCTGGCTGGTGTAGTGACATTGCGGAAGATATTACCGAGGAGATAGGGTGTGGTGTCCACAGTGCCCCTTGCTCTAAGTGAATGCAGGATTAAGGCCCAGGTGGTAGCTGGAGGTGTGCTGCACAGCTGCAGCCACTAGAGGCTAAAGGAGATCCCTCAGGATATAAGGAGCACCTGAGATAGAAAGGATTCTGGGTTGTAGGAGGAGTGAATGTGGAGAGGAGAGACTAACTGACTGATTGAATTGACTGACAAACTGACCTTGGACTGACTGACTTGGCACCTTTGACTGATTGGACTGATTGGACTGACTGACAAACTGACCCTGGACTGTGTCGTGGCTTGCTGACTTTGGACTCTGACTTTTGTGTGCTGTACTGATGAGTCAACCCAGGAAAACTAATCAGCCTTAAGTGGGCACAAGGCCCAGTGGGGAGGAGCTGTGACAAGACAGCTGGCAAGCAGAGCAGGAAGGTGAGGCACAGGTGAGAAGAGAGAGGGGAAGCTCAGGTGGACAGCATTATAACCCTCACAGGGAGAAAGGGGCAGAGCCTAAGCAGACTGGTCTCCAGCTTAAAGCCCGGCCCAGCCAGGGATGAGGGCAGAACTGGCTAAGACCCTGGCTGGAGCAGATGCTGGCTAGCCCATGAGCCAAAGTGGCCTGGGATGAGGAGAGTCCAAGATTGTGGGGAGAAGGACCTGGGTGATGTAACCCCTTCCCTCACAACCCTACTGAGGTCACTTGGGCCAGGCTAACATTGCTGAGACCAGCCCCCAAGGTGCCCTGCTGCTGCCTCCTGCAACCCCAGGGGTCCCCCATGTCCCAGGCCTGACAAAAAGTATTTGCAAAGTATTGCATTCACAAAAATTAACAGGGGCAGGCAAGTGTTCTTGCCATCATGTTTAGGAATTAATTTTGCTATCATGGACAGGAATGAATTCTGGTAAGGAGAATTTTTAAACAAAAACATACGCACCCAAACTGTACACCAGGTGCTCACAGCATATCTAAGGTCAAGTCAGCTCTTAGACCCCTTTACATCACACAAAATTCCAAACTTCATTCTTCACCACCTCCCTCAGCAATCAACCTGATTGCTTGAGGAGCTTGCTTGTAATTGGCACTTCTTGAAAATAAAATAAAAGAACATTCTATGATATATTACAAAATGTATTGGGTATGTTGCATTTTGGCTAGACTTTGATCTTTTTACCCAAGTTTCTTATTTGACATTTGCTCAAAGACTGGTCTTTACTTTTTTCCCCTCTCTTTGATTCAGTGACAAAACTTAACATAAAGGTTTAGAAAGCAAAGCGTCTCAAATGAACATTTTTCCTCCCCTATGTCAGAACACATACGGGAGTGAATAGCAACATGTTGAAATGTCTTTACCTTGGGATAATACCCTCCCACTTATCTCATTTCTATCTGTCATACTGTCTAACTTCTATATTAACAGAATCTACCTTTGGGCGGCTTACACAGTACAGTAGCTGTCAATCTGTCCTCACTCTTGAGTATTTACTGTAAACCAAACTGAGGAATGTTATTATTGTAGCAAGAAAGACTGAGACATTTTCTGTGTCTTTCCAACCAAATCAAGGATAGCCTAAAGAGTGACCCTCCAGCACTGCAGATGTGGAGAAACACAGACCACGTTAACATAGCAGATATTTCAGGGAGTTATTAGGCATCTCGACGGTAGAGGCACCCTCAATCCACAGTTTAAACTCAGAATCTGCTAGTACTAGAGTTTGTAGGCAGAACTTAAGTCCCAGAAATTCACAAGTAATTTCCAGAGTTTGAGTGTCACATCAATAGCCATTCTAGGTGCCAGCGTATCTCCTAGCTGTATCTGAAGGGGAGAGATGAGGCAGTCAGAAACCCTCCATTGACCCCTTTGGGACCAAATGCCATTTGTTTCTCCCCCTCTCAGAACTAACTCCATTGTGCAGGCCTGAGGCAGGCGGGAGGGAGGGGTGGGAGGGCGGTAAATTCCTCCGGCCCAGGCTTCCAGGGGTTTGGGGCTATGACAAAACAAACTATACAGTACAAAATAAATTTGGGTATCTCAATCTCAGCCTATTCAGGCTGCATTTCCCCTATAGCAGTGGTTCTCAAGCCCTTGTGTAGAGCATGAGCTGCTCTAAGTGTTTGCAGGGTGGGGGTGGTGCCAATCTTAATGATTGTGCCACCAGCAGGAACACAGGGGCATTGGTTTTTACTCACCCCATCTGCTGTGGCATCCAGGGGGTGTGGGGACCCCCATGGACCTCTGCAGGGCTCCCCTCACCTCAAAACATTTAATCTAGAAGTGGGTTGCAATAGCATTTCTTTTACTCACAGGGGTTGAGTCCCCGATTGTGTCACGATCATTCCCCCACCACCATCCCCCCTGCATCTTAAAGGGACAAAGGCAGAGCTTCTCAGACTGGGGCATCGCAGCACCCCAGTTTAAGAACCTCAGTCCTACAATTTTATCCACTTTCAAAGCACTTCTATTATCCCAATACATTCTGGGGACTGTAGTTTGTTAAGGGTAGCACAAACAGCTCTCAGATTCCTTAACAAATTACAGCTCCCTCAGAGTGCATTGGGCAAATAGAAATGCATTGAAAGTGGATTAAAACTGTAGTGGAAATATAGGCCAGGTCTTCTCCATAAGCACCAACATGTATTAGTACAATTCAAATGTGGGAAAGTGAAACTTAAACCTTTATACCAGAACTACCATATATACTTGCCTATAGGTTGAAAAAATTTTGCCTAAAAATGGAGCTTGAGATCCTGGGTCAACTTATACCTGGGTCAATGCAGTGAGTGGGGCAGAGTCCTTTGGAAGCTTCTAGAAAGCTTGTGGAGGCTCAGCAGCTGTCTGGTGAAGGGGGGGGGGCGTGGAAATGGGCTGAGAAGCAGGAAGCAGGTGAGAAAAAGGAGAATTTTTTACCAGTAATTACAGTATTCAGAGGCAGCCTCTTCTCCAGACAGGAAGAGAAGTGAAGGCACTTCTGGGAACTGTAGTCTGTATGGGCTGCTGCTATGGAAGTGTAGCACATACTCCCACATAGCCTCCCCACAATTCCCCAAAGCCCATTTGTCTCCCTTCCAGTTTGGAGAAGAAGGGAAATGCCTCCTTCTTTTGCTGCTGCCTCTGAACATTCCTGGCAAGTCATTTGCAAAGAATTTCACCCCCCCCCCCAAAGTTTAGGGGTCTGTTTTTTAAAACCCCAGGATGTGAGCCTCATTTCCATTGGAAACAAGATCCCAGGCTCATTGCTTAAGAGCAGGGCTGCCCAAACCCCGGCCCCCGAGCCACTTGTGGCCTGCAGAGGGCCCCAATCCAGCCCCCCAGAGAGCCCCCCATCTCCAATGGGCACTCAGCCCGCTGGATACCCGCCAGAGCCCTCACTGCCCCGACGCCACTGCTCTTCAAAGCGACAGCGAGGAAAAGGCTGAGCACTCACAGGAGAGCAGGAGCCCTGCTGATCTGCAACCCTCCCATTAGGTTGGGGAGGCTGCAGCTGAGTGCAGGCTTAGGATGGGGGTGAGAAGTCCTGTGTCTGTTTGTGCTGCTTGAGTTTGGCTTGGGGGGGGCAGGCACTGAGGAGGGGAAACTGTGAGTCTATTTATGCTGCTTGCCTGTGCTGGGGGGGGGGGTGGGCACTGCAAGGGAGAAATCAAGGGATGTTTGAATGCAGCTGGAGAGCATGTCTACTCGGCAGTAAATCCCATAAGAACATAAGAACAGCCCCACTGGATCAGGCCACAGGCCCATCTAGTCCAGCTTCCTGTATCTCACAGCGGCCCACCAAAGGCCCCAGGGAGCACACCAGATAACAAGAGACCTCATCCTGGTGCCCTCCCCTGCATCTGGCATTCTGACATAACCCATTTCTAAAATCAGGAGGTTGCGCATACACATCATGGCTTGTACCCCATAATGGATTTTTCCTCCAGAAACTTGTCCAATCCCTTTTTAAAGGCATCTAGGCTAGACGCCAGCACCACATCCTGTGGCAAGGAGTTCCACAGACCGACCACACGCTGAGTAAAGAAATATTTTCTTCTGTCTGTCCTAACCCGCCCAACACTCAATTTTAGTGGATGTCCCCTGGTTCTGGTATTATGTGAGAGTGTAAAGAGCATCTCCCTATCCACTCTGTCCATCCCCTGCATAATTTTGTATGTCTCAATCATGTCCCCCCTCAAGCATCTCTTTTCTAGGCTGAAGAGGCCCAAACGCCGTAGCCTTTCCTCATAAGGAAGGTGCCCCAGCCCCGTAATCATCTTAGTCGCTCTCTTTTGCACCTTTTCCATTTCCACTATGTCTTTTTTGAGATGCGGCGACCAGAACTGGACACAATACTCCAGGTGTGGCCTTACCATAGATTTGTACAATGGCATTATAATACTAGCCGTTTTGTTCTCAATACCCTTCCTAATGATCCCAAGCATAGAATTGGCCTTCTTCACTGCCGCCGCACATTGGGTCGACACTTTCATCGACCTGTCCACCACCACCCCAAGATCTCTCTCCTGATCTGTCACAGACAGCTCAGAACCCATCAGCCTATATCTAAAGTTTTGATTTTTTGCCCCAATGTGCATGACTTTACACTTACTGACATTGAAGCGCATCTGCCATTTTGCTGCCCATTCTGCCAGTCTGGAGAGATCCTTCTGGAGCTCCTCACAATCACTTCTGGTCTTTACCACTCGGAAAAGTTTGGTGTCGTCTGCAAACTTAGCCACTTCACTGCTCAACCCTGTCTCCAGGTCATTTACGAAGAGGTTGAAAAGCACCGGTCCCAGGACAGATCCTTGGGGCACACCACTTTTCACTTCTCTCCATTGTGAAAATTGCCCATTGACACCCACTCTCTGCTTCCTGGCCTCCAACCAGTTCTCAATCCACGAGAGGACCTGTCCTCTAATTCCCTGACTGTGGAGTTTTTTCAGTAGCCTTTGGTGAGGGACCGTGTCAAATGCCTTCTGAAAGTCCAGATATATAATGTCCACGGGTTGTCCCGCATCCACATGCCTGTTGACCTTTTCAAAGAATTCTATAAGGTTTGTGAGGCAAGACTTACCCTTACAGGAGCCATGCTGACTCTCCCTCAGCAAGGCCTGTTCGTCTATGTGTTTTGAGATCCTATCTTTGATGAGGCATTCCACCATCTTACCTGGTATGGATGTTAGGCTGACCGGCCTATAGTTTCCCGGGTCCCCCCTCTTTCCCTTTTTAAAAATAGCCGTGACATTTGCTATCCTCCAATCTTCTGGCACCATGGCCGTTTTGAGGGACAAGTTGCATACCTTAGTCAAGAGATCTGCAACTTCATTCTTCAATTCCTTAATAACCCTTGGGTGGATGCCATCAGGGCCCGGTGACTTATTGATCTTTAATTTATCAATGAGGTCTGAAACATCTTCTCTTTTAACCTCTATCTGACTTAACTCCTCGGTCAGGAGGGGCCGTTCGGGCAGCGGTATCTGCCCGAGGTCTTCTGCCGTGAAGACAGATGCAAAGAACTCATTTAATTTCTCTGCCATCTCTAAGTCTCCTTTTATCTCCCCTTTCCCTCCCTCACCATCCAGAGTGCCAACCGCTTCTCTGGCGGGTTACCTGCTTCTAACATATTTGAAGAAGCTTTTATTATTCCCCTTAATGTTGCCGGCCATGTGTTCCTCATAGTCTCGCTTGGCCTCCAGTATCACCTTCTTACATTTCTTTTGCCACAGTTTTATGTTCCTTTTTATTCTCCTCATTAGGGCAAGACTTCCATTTACGGAAGGAAGCTTCCTTGCCCTTCACAGCCTCTCACAGCCTCTTCACAACTTGGCTGGTTAGCCATGCGGGCACCCTCCTGGATTTAGTGGAACCCTTCTTTCTTTGCAGTATACACCTCTGCTGGGCCTCTATTACTGTTGTTTTAAGCAGCCTCCATGCACTCTGGAGAGATTGGACTCTTTTTACCCTCCCTTTCAACCTCCTTCTAACCAGCCTCCTCATTTGAGGGAAGTCCGCCCGTCGGAAGTCAAGGGTTTTTGTTAGAGATTTGCCTGGTATTCTTCCCCCAACGTGCACGTCAAAACGGATCGCAGCATGATCACTGTTCCCCAATGGCTCAGTAACGTTTACATCTCTAACCAGGTCCTGCGTACCGCACAATATTAAATCCAGAGTCACCTGTCCTCTGTTGGGCTCCGTGACTAGCTGATCTAAGCCACAGTCATTTAGCACGTCAAGAAATCCGGTTTCCTTATCGTGACCAGAACACAAATTGACCCAGTCAATATGAGGATAATTGAAGTCCCCCATGATTACAACCCTGTCCCTCCTTGTCACCTCCCTGATCTGTTTCCTCATTTCAAGGTTCCCATCAGATTTCTGGTCTGGAGGACGATAGCATGCCCCCAGTATTACATCGCTGCACAAGCCTGGTAATGTAACCCACAGAGATTCTACGGTGGAGTCGGACCCACCTTCAATCTCTACTTTGCTGGATTCTATCCCTTCCTTAACATAAAGGGCCACCCCACCTCCAACACGCCCCTGCCTGTCCCTCCTGTAGAGTTTATAGCCCGGGATTGTGGTATCCCACTGATTCTCCGCATTCCACCAGGTTTCCGTTATGCCCACTATGTCAATATTTTCCCTTGTCACCAGACATTCCAGTTCTCCCACCTTTGCTCGCAGACTTCGGGCATTCGCATAAAAGCACTTATACACGGAATGCCCCAGGATGCGCTGCTTATTCGCTCCTTTGTCCCCGCATCCTCTCATTGTGCCAAACCGTCTATCACATCCCATCACGCTACCTTTCCCAATTTCTTCTCCTACTCTGCCTTTGTCTTGTTGTTCTCTAACCTCCCCATCCTCATCCCATAGGGATGAGGAGTCCCGAACCGGATGCCCCTCGGCTCCTGTTGGCCTTCCCCCAGGGATCAGTTTAAAAGCTGCTCTGCCACCTTTTTAATGTTATGCGCCAGCAGTCTGGTTCCATTCTGGTTCAAATGGAGCCCGTTCCTCTTGTACAGGCCCCGTGGGGCTTACTCCCAGGAAAGTGTGGATCCAATTGGGCTGTGCATACTCAGTGTTGGAGGCAGGCGCTGCAGGGAAGACCTCATGGGATGTTTGAATGGGGAGGAAACCTACTGCTTTTGCTTGTTGGGGTTGCTGGCAGAGAGGGAGGAAGGTGGGGGTCTGTTTGTGAATGGGGAAATAGACACAGCTCTCAGCCTGCTTCTAAGTTTGTTTGGTGCTGGTTGCAGGCTGGGGGAGGGACTGCGAGGGGGAGTCAGGCAGCTCCCTTCTCTGTGTGAATGAGGAGAAACAAACTCCTGTCCAGAGGGGGCAGGTGCCCCCACCAGCTCCCTGACTGATTGTGTTCCTTTGCTGCTGCTTGTTGCCAGGACGGGGGGGGGGGGGAGAGTGAGAGTAAAAACATGCTCCTGCATGGGGGGGAGAAGCCCACTCTGACTCCTCTTAAGTTTGTTCTGCACTTTTCCCAGGGAAGAGGTGTGTTATATGTGTCAGGAATTATTTTAACAACCCCCCTTTTCTGGATCTCATGTGTTATTACAAAAAAGCTCAGTAAAATTCATTCATGCATAAAAGTTCCGTCTCTAATATATTCATTTATGTAAATTTATTCAAATTTGAAATGTAAATTTCCCCCAGCCCCCAACACAGTGTCAGAGAGATGATGTGGCCCTCCTGCCAAAAAGTTTGGACACCCCTGCTTAAGAGTAACACCCATGGAAAGCAGTGGCTCTGCTTCTGAGCAAAGAGGCTTGCACCTGTGCGCAGCTCAGTCCTTGTTGCTCGTCTCCCTGCTGTGAACTGAACTGCACACTCCCAATTGCATGTTTTATGTTGCATGTTATATGTAGAGCCTTTGGCTTAACACACCAGGCACCTTAAAGAAGGATTTGACTAATGGTTCTACTGGTATGTTGTTTACAGGCACAACACTTACTCTGACAGTGTTCACACAAATGTTGTGAAGACCAGAATTTTAAAAGTTAATGAACAAAAATGCATCTTATCTTTTATTGTATTTTTAATAAATTAGAAACTGTACATTTTTTAGGTAACAATTACTGGAAGGTTATTTTTCAGGATCTGGCCTCTGGTAAAATCAGACAAAATTATAGTCAGACCCCCCTAAGTTTAACCCCTGACTTATCCAAGGGTCATAGAAAATTCCATTATTTGGGGCTCGAAACCTGCCCTCAGCTTATCTGTGAGATCAACTTATAGGCAGGTGTCTGTGGTGCTAGGCCCCAGGGGTAGGTCAGAATTCTCAAAAGGAACAAAAATACATGTATACTGGGCCTATGTAAATTAAAAAAAAAAAACAACACTAAATCCAGAAGGATCATCCACTTGTTGTAATTGTAGAGGATGGAGGAAGTATGTATTTCCATCCAGAGCCACTAGTGGGGAGATCTAATTAGTTTTGCCTCCTGTTTTTTATCACCATAAGAACTCCAAAAGAGAAGACTGAAATTGGTTAGCTTCGTATCCTTAATGACTGCCAGAGTTTATGGGGGATGGTTGACACACTTGAGTGACTTTACTGCAGTGCATTTTTAAATCCATCATGATGAACAAATGTATATCTGATTGTCCATATAGGACTGGCCCTTCCGTGAAGTAGGGTGAAGCATGCCACTTCAAGCAGCAACTTGTGGCTTAGTTCTCACAGTTAGCACATGTCAACCCACCTACCACCCTTTCATGGACAGCCTGTAGATGAAGGAGAGTGAAATGATATCACAATGCTTTATTTTCTTGCCTTCTAAATAGAGAAAGAGAATGTGCAAGGAAGGATTTTTGTGGACGAAACAAGAGAAAAGGGAGGGGAGATAGCAATGCCATTTAGTGTTCCACTTCAAGCAGCAGAATATCTCAACCTGGCACTGCCTTTGTAGACATATGGTGGGCTATCATGGCAGGTGAAAATGCCTTGAAACTACCTCAGCACTGAAGCCAAACAAGTCTGGGTGTGGCCAATAAATGGCAGACTCACAGCCCAATCCTGAGTTGCCTGGGGTGCATGGTGGCAGTGGCGCCGAAAATGGCTGCCGCCACATCCTACATGCCCAAGGCAGCCGCCGGCAGCACCTTGGGAGAAGGGGATTTTCATCCCCTTCCCTTGGGTAGGTGCAGTAGCCCCACAATGGGGCTACTCGATTCACCGCCAACGCAGAGGTAGGTGGTGAATCAACAGCCTCTGTGTAAGGCGGCAAGCCCGACATGGAGGCTTTGGATCCAGTGGAGCAATCCTCTACTGGTCCCGCTTGTCTCCCTCCCCGCCTGTCTCCCTCCCTGCTTGTCTCCCCCCGGCATGCCTCCCCGGCCCGCCTCCCTGACACACCTCTTCCCTGCCCTCCACCCACCCTCCGCTCATCTCCCCACTTCCTGAAACACCTCCTCCCTGCCTCACCCCATGCCCTTGCTTACCTCTCTGCTGCTCCGCAGTCCGCGCAACTACTGAGCAGTGGAGGTTGGGGGCCCGCCCGGCAATAGCCTGCCGCCAGCCAGTGCTGGGCTACCACTGGCGCTCGCCTGGCGGTAAGACCAGCAAAGGTGCCATGTTATGGCATGTTTGCAACAGTGTACACCAGAGGTGAGCCGGCGTGCTGAGCCCAGGATTGGGCTCTCAGTGAGAGTTCCAAGTTTGTGATGTTTGGAAAAAGGTGTACTATGGATTACAAACCTAACACATATTTACAGGAGAGGTACCTTCCTACTTGGGGATAGAGTTTTGTTAAAACAGTCCACTTCAGAGAGCCTTTCTTCTCCACTCCCACCTTAGCAGTGGTGCCTGCTATTGTAGTGGTGCCTAACTCAAGAAATTCAAAAAGCATCTCCCCTTTCAAAAAACTGTAAAAACAGCTTTAATAACTTCTTCCCTTTATTTCTGCCCAAGGTGATTGGCTGCCTGACTCTGCCTTCTGTTAGGGCCATTCCTGCCTCCAAACCATTTTCATAGATACGAGACCCAGGCCATTGAAGGAATCCATTAGGGACAGGTCTGTTCCTCAAGCTCTCATTTAACAGCAATTGCAAAGAGCATGCAGGGCAAACCCTTGGAGAATTCAGGGTTTGTGCAATCTCTGTTTGTTCCTGAATTGACAGACACTAATGATAAAGGGCAGGCTGAGTACAAGGCAATAGAACAAGTGTGAGAAAAGGTGGGAGCAGAAACTGAACACAAATGGCTGTACTAAGTTAGACTACTAACAGAAACACAAAAACCAGCATTGAAATTAATATGGCCCTCATCCTCTTTCTTAATCACCATATAGTTCTTAGGCCAAAATTATGGACCAAATAGGACCTTAACTGTTATCACAATCTAACTGATATTGAAATTACTTAGAGCTAATCTACACATTACATTAAACACATAATTTGATATTACATGTTTAATTTTTCTCTTATGACATTGGGGAGTCCAATCAAGACTGGGAAAATGGCACAAGTAGAGTGTTTTTAAAAAATCTTTCTACTGTAACACAATGAAGATTCTTCCTTCACCGCCAACCAAAACTGCCTTTTATTTTGGCATATAAAAATGAGTTGCCTTTGGATTTGGAAGAGACCCAATCGATTGAGCCAGTGGAAATAAAATATATTATTATTACTCTTGTAAATATTAAATGAAGACTCTTCAGTGATTCAGAAAAGAACTTCAAAGAATTACTTCCTTAGTTTTTCACCTGATGATAATTCATAGGATTGTGTGTGAAGTATCAATGCAGCCATGTAAATATGAAAAGATACCACTGGTGGAAACAATATTTGGTATTTGAGTGTGTATCCATGAATGAAGTGCTATAGTCTCTGTGAATGTACCCACCCTCTTATACAACTTGATTGTGAAGAATATGCTGCTATGAAAATGCATTTATATAGCACTTTAAGGCTACAATTCTATACATACTTACCTAGAAGATAGTCCTATTGAACTCAGTGTGACTTACCATACTTCTGAGTAGATCTACATAGACTTGCACTATAAGGTTACTATCCTAAGCACACTTACTTGTAATAAATGCCATGTAATGAACTGGGCCCTGGGCCTGCTTCAGAGTAAAAATGGCTAGGATCAGGCTACATGCTTGCAGCAAACATAATATTTACTGTGTTTCCATTCACTGCAAAAAAAAAAAAAAGTCCATCTCTGTGCATTTTTGACAAAGGTAATCATCCTATTTTGAGCTCAATATGGGTAGGAATATAGGTAATATATAAAACTATATTGATAATATTTGTAAAATTGCTTTGGTTATGAATTATGGTGTATATGATTTGCTTTCTTGTCTCTCCCTCCACCCTGTTTTTTTTTTTTAAAGGAACACACTCTCATTCAGCCATTGCAAAAGGTTCAATTAACATTCCAGATTTTTTGTTTATTTGGTCTTAAGGGAATTGACCACTGACTGAAGATATCATAAATTATCTGCCTTCAGCTAAATGAATAGCTGAAGTACAAAGGATGCCCAAGCATGCTTGTAGGGTTATTTGCTGCTTGAAGCACATAGGATACCAGCAATCACCTGCCATTCACTTATCTCAAGAAACTTCAGCTTGTGGCAAAAACAATGAGACATGACAAGACATGCTATTGGTTAATGGCCATCTGGTGCAATCCCATCACACAAAAAGCCTTATTACACTGTTCAGTGATTTGTCACAAATAATATTTACAGGAATTTAAAAAGAGAACCCTATCCTATTGCTGATTATATATCCAGGACCAAAACAAAGCACATATGTGCAGGAAACAAATGCATGTAGAACAGGAGACATATTTGCTGTTTTCTTTGCAGCAAGGAGTTATAGCAGCTCCTCGTCAAGAGCAATGAGAGATTCAGCAAGCACTACAGCCTCTCATGGGAATGATGGATACTCACAAAACCAGCAGTAACAGAACACAACCAACCCTGAGTCTTACTTAGAAACAGAGACCGCTTCAATGGAGTAGAGGCATATCCAAACTGGGCATGTCACCAGAAGCCTATTAGGCTTTATAAGGCTTTTCTCAATGATATAAGGATCAATAGGTTAAAGGCTTGTATAAGTTGAATGAAGAAAGGGCTGAAGAGGAGAGCAAGTCTGTGGGTATTTTCCTTTTACACCTTTCTAAAGGCCATGCTACACATGATGCTAAATGCATTAGTGTGTCTCACTGACTCCCTGGAAAGGGGTATCCTTGGGAATGGAAAACGTCTGCTCTCATTTTCTGGGAATTCCCTCTTCTTTAGCCTTTGCTATATAAACTAGTCCATGACTGTTGTCATTATTGAAAAGCAGGGTAAAATATTTTAAGTTTAGCTTCAGCGGGTTGGGAAATGGGAATCTCACGTTCAGATGAAGACATTCAAAGGAGGAAGCATCTCCTGGACAGGAACAATTCCAGTAGATTCTGGCTTTAAGAGTACAGCTGCATTACTAGTCTAACCAAGCGGTATAGTACTAAGCAAACTTCCAGCACTGATGCAGCCACAATGCAGCCCCAAAGTAAGGGCATAAGAGTTTCCTTACCTTGTGGAAGCCTCCATGACTGCCCCACTACCACAGAATGTAGAATGCCCATTGGCATTGGTGCTGGGAAGTTGGTTAGGATTGGGCTATTAAAGTTGGTTATTTAGAGGGTGGGAAGCGTTTTTGTTTGTTTTTCTCTTTTTCAGTATTTGGATATTTTTGTCTGTAATTTTTATTGATATAGTGAGACCATTGTGATTTTCTGTGAATCAACCTGAGTGTCCCGTATTGGAGCAGAAACATGGGACACAACTCTTCATAAACAATAGATGGGTTTAGGGTGTGTCCTGAAACATCTGCACATTACATTTACACATATCTTTCAAGGATAGGAATGACTCTTGAGAAATGTAAGATGAGAAACATCCCTCAGGCAGGAATATGACAGAGCTTCATGAAGCATGGGTGCTACATAGGGTTGCCTCTTTGCCAAAAATTACCTTGTTTCTCCAACTTGTTGCTTTTGTGTTTGTCAAGTGCAGGGGTGTCCAAACCTTTTTGGCAAGAAGGCCACATCATCTCTCTGACTCTGTGTTGGGGGCCAGGAAAAAAAGTATTAATTGACATTTCAAATTTGCATAAATTTATATAAATTTACATAAATATATTAGAAATGAAACTTATATGAATGAATGAAGGTCTTACAATAGGTCAAGGCCTATAAAAGGCCTTGCACAAAGCAAGGCCAACCTTTCCTTCACTGCTGCAGCTGCATCACAGACATGAAACAGCAAGCAGTGAAGGGAGCCTTCATCCCACAGCTCATGCAAGAGGTCAAACGGTCGCTCTTACACTGAGAGCAGTTGCTGGGGGCTCCCCGTGGGCCGGATTGGGAGTCCCCGAGGGCTGCAAGTGGCCCTTGGGCCAAGGTTTAGGCACCCCTGGTCAAGTGGATAGACAGCAATGATTAATCTCAGACCATTTTTATTAGGTCACGCCCCTTTACTGTTGGGCTCCACTGAGGTACCAAATTCCCCCCCCCCTTTCAAGGTTGGTAGTGTTGACATCACCAGGCTCTTCCTTGGAAATCTCAAGTTTGCACTTGGCAACACTAGTGCTTGAGAAAAGATGGGACTTTTGAGATCATCTTCAATTAGCAGCATATCAAAGCATGGGCATAAAAGAAATGTCAAGGGAATTGGTTGTCTCTGTACTCCTTTTGCAATCTTTCTGGTATCTCATGCTCTCAATGTTTGGCAGGGTTAGGAAAGGAGAAGAAAGTTCTCATTCTAGGGATGGGAAGAGGGAGGGAGTGCATGTTACATGTCTACATTTTTTGGTTGTTGTTGTTAAAAAGATTGGTTTGCTTTGTAGTCTTCTCAGCTTCAAGAAGCACCAGAAAGAGACATACTAGAGGACAGTTTGCATTCTCTTTGCATAGGCCTCTCTTTCACAACATGTGTTCTGTGTTCATATTATGGTTCATCTTTTTGAGAAATTATGACACGATGACAATGTGGCTCATTACTGAGGAACAGCTTGTCTATTTTGTCTATTGTACAATGGTGAAAACTATTTAAATAAAAACCTGATTAAGATGTGAAGCTGTAAGGCTTGATATGTAGCAGGGGAAGCTGGAAATTTACTTGCTACATGCTGGTAAATTACTAATTTGTACCATTTTATTTTTTAAGGCGCTGTGATTTCATCTAGCAGGCAACACTATGATGTGTGTATCATTTCACTATAAAAGTGTGCATTATCACTTGCCAATAAATTGCTGTAATCTAACCTGAAATAAAAACGCAATAGGATTTCATTGCTGACTTTTAAATATACTGCAGCTCAGTCCTATGCTCAGAAGTAAATCAGAGCTTAGGTTAATGGAACATACTTTCACCTCTCTTTGTATAGGATTGCAGCCCGGAACCTATGAATACAGTGATGAATAGTGTTACAACTAAGCTGCAAATCAAAGCTTTGGAAATCAGGATATACATTGTTCTTTTAACTAAAATGGCCAATAGTAAGAAAAGTTCAGATGGGGTTTCTTAGTTCATATTATTGCTGTGTATGAAAGGAGAATACAAAACAGTTGCTAGACTAAGGGCGCAATCCTAACCCACTTTCCAGCACCGACATAAGGGCAGTGCAGCCCCAAGGTAAGGGTACAAGCATTCCCTTACTTTGCGGAGGCCTCCGTGAGTGCCCCCCAGCTGCAGGATGCAGCACATGCCCCATTGGCACAGTTATGCCAGTGCTGGAAAGTTGGTTAGGACTGCGCCCCAAGTGATTTAAATAGTAGGACAGTGTTACTTCTATATATTTTATTTTTGTTCTGAATTTATATAGGAAAGTATGTTCACAATTATATCCCACAGTTTGAGTCACTCTTCTTGCTAGTCCTAAGGACTGCTCAGGAGTATATTGGTGGTAGATCGGAAGCTGTGTATTCAGTACGGAAACTTGGATTACAATTTTAATCTGAATGTTCCAGAATGCAATTACTATAAGATTACTTTCAAGAGAATGTTGGTGTTAATAAACTGTCTTAGCACCACACTGATGGCAAAAGACGCTCCTTCAATCAACCCTTGATTTCAGAAACTTATATTATGGAGAAAAAAATAGATTGATAATGCTAGATTGGAGTCAAATATTCAATTTCATTCTCGAAATCAATATGTTGTTAGAAAAACAACAGCCGGCAAAGAGTTACTTGGGTAAAGAGGACTGAATATCATTTTTAGTATATGAGAGCAATTAGGGCTGTGATCTTTAATCTATTGAATTGGTAGAGCAATCAACTAAAGCTTTAATTGATTAATTGATGGAGACCAATTTTAATTGGCAAGAGCAAATTTAAATTGGCCCAAGGTACTGGTATGTATTGGTATGTTATTGGACTGGTATGTTATTATGTTAAGAAACAAAATACAAGATGCCCTTTCTTTCAAACAGGTATGATAAGTTTTTCCTTATTAAATATTAGGTCATCTTATACTTCTTTCACTATTTCAAAAACACATCTTTGATGAACTTTGGTAATATAAACACTTACTCAAATGTAATTGATTGGCAGCCAATTAACTAATTAATCAACTGAAAGCCCATTTGCAATTGTGAAAGACAGAAAGAGGAGATGTACAAATCTCCAAAGGAGATGTACAGTTGAACAAATTTACTTGTTCAACTGAGGGCACAATCCTAACCAGGTCTACTCAGAAGTAAGTCCTGTTTTGTTCAGTGGGGCTTACTCTCAGGAAAGTGTGGTTAGGATTCCAGCCTGACTTGTGTTATGCTTGTCTAGGGGGACAGTCTCCTCTTTCATCAGTCTCAACCACCAAGAACACTGTGAAAGGGAGGTGAATGGGTGCTTTCCCACTTATCACCATTGTGGGAAAAGGATGCTCCTCTGACCCTTGTTTCTCTTCCAGCAGCCAAGAATAATGAGAAAGGACTTGGATGGGTACTCTTTTTCTTCACTGGTACTGAGGGAAATGAGCATCAGTCTGATATCCCTTTCACAGTTCTTGGTCACTGAGAACAGTACAGTGGCATAGCAAGCAGGGGGTAGGGGGCAATCTGCCCCAAGTACCAGGCCAGAAGGGCTCGCAAACCACATATAATTAGCAATGATGTCACCACCAATTACACTGACACCATCATATCACCACCAATTACATCTGCGCAGCAGGACTAGGAAAAGGTAGCAATGCCGCTGACTGTACATCCATGCTAATTCTAATGCATACTCGGTTGGGGTATGTATGAGTGTACACACACCATAAGGCAGTGTTAGGGTGCACCATGGGAAGCTCAGGGCAGGGCTTTGACCAAGGGCTCTCCACTACTGATGCCAACCCTAAATTCCCTTTACCTTAGCAGGTTTGATTCAAATTACAGTCCAGTTTCAGACATTTTAGTCCTGTTCTTTTGTCCAAGCAAATTAATGGAATTTCCTTATTTTTCTTTCACTTCTCATAGTACCTATCAGAAAAAGTAGTACATGAAAGGACTTAAAAAAACAAACATGCAAAATGAGAAAAAACTCTTTTGTTTTATGTTAGATTTTTTAATCTTCTGCTGGAGATGGTGATATATGAAAGCATACATGAAAGCAGACAACACGTATCATTTATCTATTGACACAATCCAGTACATGACATCACTCAACTATTTCTGAGTCTGTACATTTCAGTACAGACAGAGGTCAAGATAAATAGAAAGCAACCAGTTCAGGCAAGACAGAAACATACCTGGGAAGCACATAGAAACCGTTTTTTATACTTCAGTTTCATTCCAAAGCTCACAAAGACAAGATAAGCTCTTAAAAAGTGTTCTTCTAGGTGCCTACCTCCTTATCACTGGAATTTTTCTACAAACCCATCAACTTTTTCTGACATCAGCGCTGGGCAGGCCAGGGTTGATGTTATACCATGTGTTTGCAACAAATGCACATCAACCATAAGTCAAAATGGTGTTTGAATGGTCAAAGTAAACCCACTGCAGATTTCTACAAAGAGCTACTATGTATGACACAAAACAGTCTGGTGCACTACTCTGGTCTGAAGCTGATTTCTGGCTGCATATAACTCCGAAAAATTAAGATGACTATCCCAGGTATAGGACAAGATTTAGTTCCCAGAAGATTCCTACTTAGATATATATGCATCAGACAGGCTCCAAAACAGAAGAGGTAAACATTATATAGACAGATTCCCAAAACAGTGTAGACATGGCCCAATCCTATGTAAAGGAAACACTTGCAGACTGCTTTGAGACTACACTAGCAGCCAACACACTAGTGGACAGACCAGAGCCCTCCCGCATGTGTTGGTGGAAGTTGGGAGGTCTGCTGGAGCAAGTACTGCTAGTGCAGGAGTGGAATGATGGGAGGGGAGGCAGGGAGGCGGTGGAACAGGGAGAAGATGGAATGGGAGATGGGTGGGTACATGCAGAAGGTCCAACCCCTGGCATCTGCAGGCAGAAATGGAAAGCATTCCTGAAACTCTGAAGAGCTGTTACAACTTAGTGAAGACAAATGCTGAACTGAATGGACCAGTGGTCTGACTCGCTCTAAGCAGTGGCGACATCGGGGTTTGCGTCACCTGGTGTGGGGGGCCAGCACGTCACCCCAATGATGGACCTCCTCTCGTGCAGTGGGCATGGCAACATCCCAGGCGGTGGGTGTGGCAATGCATCATTGCCCCGCCCTCGCTGGTTTTTTGGCTATAACTTTTGATGGAATAGAGATATTTCAATGAGGTTTGTTTCATATTCTGCATGAAATTACTCATCAAATGATATATAACTTCATGATGGTGGTGGTGGTGGTGGTGGTGGTGGTGGTGGGCCCCTGTAGTCTCATACTGTTTCCAGTGAAGGTCTGTGGCCTGATGACCAATACCTTGCAACTCGAAATCCTTTCAGATCTTTTCTTGAGGTGGTAAGAGATTTATTATTCCTGAGACATAATTAAGAGGTTGGCTGACCTAACAGATATGATGGTTATTAGTAAAAAGATACTTGACTGCAGACTATAATGAAATTCTGCATTTCCAAGATCTCAGTATGATTGGCAGATCTAATACTGTCTTATTAGGGAGCTAATGAATTTTCAGACAGAAGGCAACAGCTTTTCATGTAGGCTTATTACACAGATGCATATTACTATAACAGAGCCATAGACAAGTAGCTGACTTTGTAGCTGGCACATTGTTTGTGTGTGGTGTCTCTAAAAACAAGTTCAACTGCAATTTTAGCAGGCAGGCCTGTGGCATGTTCATTAATATAAGTGATAAATTCTTACATGGGTTCTGCTTTTTATGAGTACATGGCAGTAATGGTGTAATAAAGATTAATTACGTAAGTTACAGTGCCTAAAATGTGTACCTTCAAGCTGTTAAATGTGTGAATGGAGATCCATTATGACAACAATGGGCATATTACTCTCAATAGGGATTACCATTATGTGCCAGTTAGAAATGTGTGCCCCTATAAGTACAATAAAGGCACTAAAAGAAAATCCATTTTAACCACTCGCTGAAATCAAATCTTTGCTTTGAAAAGCCTTCCATGCCTTGATGTGTAGAAACAACTTCTGTAGGGCTTTATTATATACAGTAATACTTTCAAATTATATCAGAGCACAGATCATGTCTGAGGTTTTACGTTTATGCTTTAATGCCAGCAGCAGCTTCCTGGAAAAGGAGGTTTACCACTGGAAATATTGACATGGTAAACCAGAAACCTAAAGCAGAATGATTTCCAACTGACATGATTTCGACCCAATCATCTACAATATTTAAGCTGCAGTAAAACCATCTATCAAACTTTTTTTACAGATGTTACTGTTTTTGATGAAACTAAACATTCCCCACAGATTTATGATCAAACAGCGTAAGGATCCATGCCAGATTTGGCTTTCAGATACCGGTTTGGACACTTCAAATAACACAACATAATTGAACCAGTCCAGTGCTTCTAACTACCAGATAATCTATTTGTAGTTTTTGAGTTGGATTTGCGTGATCAGATTGGTATGGTGAAATCATGAGCTGTGTGGATCCAGGCTGCACGCGGCATATAATGACATGATGGTGGAATTGTTAAGCATATACCCAATTCTAGAATCAATTCACATTTATATATCGCTGCACAGCTGCTGAAAGTGAGTTTCATATGGCGCAATTTCTGGAATTCGAGTTGGTGGTGGTTGGCAACCTTCAGTCTCGAAAGACTATGGTATAAGCCTATAGCACCCGGTATTCCCAGGCGATCTCCCACAGGCCTGACCCTGCTTAGCTTCCGAGATCAGGCGAGATTGGGCATGTGCAGGGTAACAGTTGCAGGCTGAGCAAAGAGTGGTTAAGAAATTGCATGACTGGTTCTTCCACATATTGCGTGGAACCAGCCAACTTGTCACATGAGTGGATTATTAGTGTGAATAGACCTGAAGAGGACCTCATGGAACTAACTTAATACAAGCTGTGCGTAAACTGGGATTATCCTATTTTAGTCTCTATATGCTGCATTATTAAATTAAGGCCCAAATTAAAACCAACTTTCCCATACTGACACAGCTGTGCCAATGGGGCATGTGTTGCATCCTGCAGTTGGGGGGCAGTCATGGAGGCCTCCTCAATGTAAGGGAAAGTTTGTTCCATTACCTCAGAGCTGCATTGCCCTTATCTCAGTACAGGAAAGTTGGTGAGGATTGCACCCTAAATTTAGTAGGGCCTTCCATACAATACTCAAATATTAACAGCATAATTCAATGTAAATCTCTGTTGGCGATGCAGCAGCTCTAACTCCAGCTATGCTGCATGGGAGATTTTTGGCTGCTGGAGGTCACCTTGGAGTATGGGGATATTTGTCCCCTTGCCCTCGGGTAAGCCCCAGCAGAGACAATGGCTCAACTCAGACCTGTGCCAGTGATGTTGCAGGCACAAATCTGCATTGATCCATGCAGGTGGATTCGACCTGGAAAGGGATTTGAATATGGCACACGCCAACGCCACAGATCCTGCACCATCCAGGTCCTGATCAGCCACCCCACCCCCTTACTGCCCCATTCAGCCCTTTTCCCTGCCCTGTTCAACCCTGTCCCCACCATCCCCCCACCCTTGCACTGGACTTACCTGCTGTGGTAGGCCTTCCAACGCCGACTGGTGCCAGCAGGAAGGCTCCTGCTTCCCCACCAGCATGCCTGGGCCTTGCAATGTTGCAAAGCACTTCACTGTACTTTTGTGACAGCGTGCAACAGCAGGACACATGTTAGGATTGGGCCATCTGTCTTCTGCAACCCAATCCTAAGCTGCCCCAGCGCCATGTGGAACAGCACCACTGAAATGGCCTCTGCTGTATCCTGCATGGCTGGGGTAGCTGCCAGCATCTCCTTGGGGTAAGGTAACAAATGTTACCCTGTGTTGAGATCTGCTGGCAGCAATGGGTCTCCTCAGATCTGCGTCCACTGTTTAGCAGGTACAGAACCAAGGAGGCCCGTGTCAGGCTTTCAGGCATGGGAGGGGGCATTGGATTCTGCAGAAGATTCTTCCACCATCCCCATCCCCTCCTGGGCTTGATTCTCCCCTCCCCCCACCTTCCCTCAGCCTGAGTAGCCTCACTGCTGGTCGGTGGGAGCACTTACCGGTAACAGCAGCATGTCTTCCTGGTGCTGAGACTAAGTGCCAATTGACACTGGCCTCTCCAATGGCACAGCAGGCTCTTATGGCACTTTTACGATGCCCAGAGCTAGCAATGGAGCTGCAGTGCCGGTGGTATGCCTGATAGGATTGGGCCCTTAGTCTCTTCATCAACTCTGCACTGCATTCCACCCCCCTTCCTTTGGTTTTGAAATAATGTGACTTCATCTCATTAAATTGATGCTCTGCAGACCATCAGTGATATGCCATGCGCTTGCAGGTGGTCTGTAAGACCACAGTGAAAATAATGAGAAATGCTCAAGAGGTGGAGTTTCCACCATGACTGACTGCTCCACATGGATATCTTAATGTCTACGGTCTCCTAGCCATGCATATATTTAGATCCATTTTGCTGCTAATGCCATCGCTGGTAGCACAATCCTGTGTATGTCTACTCAAAAGTAAGTCCTGGTAAGTTCAGTTACAGCTTCCAGGTAAGTGTTTAGAACTGCAGGTTGAGTCTGGCTTTGGAAGATTTTAGCCTTTTGTGAAACCCACATATTTTCATTTCCATTTAGAGTCATTTTAATTATCTCCTGTATTTAGAAGTTGACTATATAATTTTTGTTCAATTTTACATGGAAAGCTGTTTTACATGCACTAAGTCAGACCATGGTCCATCTGGCTCCATATTGTTGACACTGACTGTCAACAGCTGTTAGAATTTCAGACAAAATCTTCACCTGCCTTATCTGGAGATGCTGGTGATTGAACCTAGGAACTTCTGCATAGTCCCCCTCTACTGAGTTACAGCTCCTCCTAATTTAACCCCACCCAATCCACTTCAATCTTTTTTATATCTGTGAAAATTTTGTGGAGACTAACAGCCCAATCCTAAGCTGTGCTGGTGCAGCTGGGCCGAGTGGCCTACGCTGTATTCAAAACTGCTGGTGCAAGCCCGAGAAGCCCTGTGTAACGCTTGCAGGGCCAGGAGGGAGGATAGGATACAGTGGAGGCCTCCTCTGCCTATCCCTCCCCCTCCCAGGCCTGCCCTACCCCTGTTTTGTACTTCCTGCCTCCATTCCACCCTCCCTCCCCTGCACCGCTCAGCACTCACCTCCACCAGCAGCCTTTCTTTTGGGCAGGAGATCTGGTCTAGAAGGTAGAGCCTCAATTTGCCTGAAGATAACATCCACAAGGTTATCCACAAGATAACATCCACAAGGTCGACAGTTCGAGGCCACCGGCACCGTGCGACCTTGAAGCAGCTGACAAGCTGAAGCCGAGCTATTCCATCTGCTCTGAGCGTGGGAGGATGGAGGCCAGAATGTGAAACCAGATCAGAGAGAAACACCTGAATGTTGTGGTTCTTGAAAGAAAGAACCTTCTTTCATTTGTAAAAATCCTGCATTTTTAAATAAGCCTGCCTATGTAAACCGCCTTGAATAAAGTCTTTAATAAAGACCAAGAAAGGCGGTATATAAATACCTGTATTATTATGATTTATTATTGTTCTTTTGGATACAGTGCCAGGGGGCCAGTGCAGGCCTTTCCGCTGCAGGTGTTTGCACACAAATCTTCACAAAGATGCTTTACATGCTTTACATTTGCAACAGCTAGTGTTGGCACAGCAGCTGCTGCGCCAGTGCTTAGTGATAGATGGGATTGTACTGTAAAAAGTCTGCTTTTTAGGCAGAGTTGCCTGACTTTAGCTGCAGCAGTTTATTAGAAATTGAGTTTACCCTTCAGTGTTTAACTCCCCACCTCAAATACTTCTCAGCATGTTGGAGGCCTGTAAATAGGGCTGGATGATGTCTTGATTTTATTGAAAGTAGTTTATCTGAATTTGAAATTTGCTATTTACCACTGCATACCATATTATTCAACATGAGGGGCATGTGTGGTTTATTGTTTGCGCTTGCCTTGCAGTTGTTTATTTAAAAATACAACTTCCCCCAAAACAAACTAATATTTCATTTCTCATACATTTAAGGGCTTCCTCTATATATCTCTGCTGTGTCTCTAATTTATTATTTTTATTTTGCATATCACAGCTGCCCATTCTTTAGCTGGACTTGGCATTAATTACTGGTTGGGCTCCACTCAGGGACGTTGGACGTCATAATGTATTTATGAATAATGTGTGCTGCACCAAGCAGGGTAGCATTTGAATTTGACCGATAGTCATTTTGTCAATGTTCAGATGTTTTAAATGCAGTTCAAGCATTTTTGAGACCGGAATTATTATTATTATTATTATTATATAATAATAATAATAATAATAATAATAATAATAACCATTAGCTTAGACACAGTGATATTACATATGCATGCTGTTTTGAGTATCATTTATTTTGTCCCCTTAATGCTATCTCTCTTAAATTTGGCAGATATGATCCCTTATAGGGGTCCTCAAATGTCTGCACATTTCTTACAGATTGGATTGGCTGGAAAACAGTGAAGTTATATGCAGGAGAAATTGAGGCTGTTTCTCCATTAAAACCAGTGGGAATGAAAGCAAATGAATCAGCAAATGAAACCAGGTGGTTTTTGCGATGGCACAAGCACTGTTCTCATAAATAGATACAGACATGGCCAGCTCTTTAGATATGAAATTAATGAAGTCAGGAATTTTTTTTTTCTTCTACACCTCTAATCTCAATGACACCGAGCCTTGCATGAGGCTAGCAGCACCTACATACTACCTAGCAAAGCATCCTATATTTGTGCATTATTTCTTTTGAATGGAATGTACATGGTCTAGCTATATCAAAGTGCAGAAGGAGCAGAGTTTCAGTCTAGAAACTTTTCATGCTAACTCCTATGTGGCAGCTGTAAACTATGAAAATTGGGGGGGGGGGTCAACAAAATTAATCAGAATAGTCATTTGAAAAATAACAAGCTGAGAATCACCATCTTACCCAAATAGATGTACTGTCCAAATGCACAGGATATTGTATTACAGAAAAAAGGTATTAGAATGTCTATGGAATCATTTTGACAAGTGGAATTCATGCAGTCAGAAAACATTCTGCATAAAATAATTAAAGCTGCAATCCTAGACTCACTCTCCTGAGAGTAAGTTCCATTGAAGACAATGGGACTTACTTCTGAGTAGACAAGCATAGGCTTATGCTCTAAAAATGAAGTAAACCCATTTTGATGAGGTTATAGGCCCATTCTAAATTGCTATGTAACATGCAAGCTTCCCATCCAATCCCCCAAAATTTAGGATTTAAGCCAAAATTATTTCCTTAACGTTTGTCATCATGGTAGATGACAAAATAAAAGGCCCCCTATGAAAAACTGGATGGCAAAATATAACCCTCCTGGCCACTTTAATGATACCCTTGTTTCTATCAGGCTATATTTTAGAGTGACTTAAGAAGTATTTTTTCTCAATCATAAAACTCTCCTGAGGTCGGCTTCCTGATAAAATCCACTGGCCTGTGAAGATGTATCAGCTGAGCAGAAGATGAAGTCCTCTTGCACTGAGCTGTTGTTTCTGGCACAAGTCAATATTTATAAGACAGGAAGCAGTTCCAGTATGCAAGTTAGCATAGTGGATAAATCTTTGCGGCAGGTTATGGCAAGATTATGATACTACCCACCAGGTTATATGATAGAAATGTTGCCACCTTGGAGCAGTCCTAATGGCTCTCATTCATTTAACAGTGTGAGCCTCGTTAATGAGGTCACACTGATTCACGTCATTTCACCTTTGGAGACAATTTGATCTAAGCAGAACCTGCGATATATAGAGAAGAGATCCCAACACTTAACACTTCTGGAAAGGTGTTGTGTAAACCTGGATTTCAATTTGGATTAATGTATCTGATTATTTAGGTGTTCACCATGAAAGGATTACGTTTTAAATTTATTTCAGTGCACAGCCCCCCCATGCTAAAAGCTTGTTGTAGGTAATAGTGAGTGAAAACAGATGGGGGGGCACCAATTCGTATATTACCCTGCTTCCAAAAGGCCTTTGCTATGTAGTTGGGACCCACATTGCAGTGGTAATTTATACAGACCCTGTTCACCTAGGTCTCATGATTCACATGGTTACTTTTCATACCAGCACTGGTAAAAGCTAGGAATTAAATCAAATGGTGTTTTTGCTAATTTTTTTTTTTCCCCAGACAGCACGTTTATGCTGCCTCCACTGTGTGTGACAAAAAAATTATAAATGCTGGACAAAATTTCTTAGGAATGTCAGCATGAATAGACCTGGATAACTAGCCCAGGCCACATGGGAAAGGAAAAGCCGTATGAAAGATGTATGCCCATTTTAATTTATCAGCGTGCATTAATTTGCTTATTTATGATCTGAGACCAAGGTCATTTGTTTTAGCCTAAGGATAAGAACAAGAAGTTAACAGCTGTGAATTTCTTCACATTTGGGACAAAGCACACTTGCTTTAAAAAAAAAAAGTTTTAAAATTTGTATGCAGTTTCCTTGTCAAATGAGACGAGGCTTGGTCTTGTGGTGTCACTCAGCTGTGCTCTTCAGATGTGTTCTCTGCCTCCTGTCAAGACATATGATATGTTGCCCCATAATAGACCAAACTATCTCACAACCAGCTGAGCTCGGGGTCATTCCCAGGTCAGGCTGGTTAAAGATGGCTGTCAACTCATTGCCAGAATCACAAATGCACTTTAAATCACCTTTATCTCACTTAAAGCATTGATGCTTTCCAGCGATTGTCGCCATAACCATAACATCAAGATGCTGTTTCAGAGAATGTTTTGTGGAACCACTGAAAACCTCTCTGAAAGCCTCTCCTCGTGTACGTTTATGCAATGCCCAGTGTGGCTAATGTAGGGGCGAAGCCACTATAATCTCAGCCCTTCTATCATTAACAAAACAGCTACAATATTTGCAATAAGCCAAAGAGACAGTTATGGTTTCCAGCCATGTTACAAATGGTAGAGATGATTTCAAGAGGGAACAATGAGTGGAATCCATCTTTTTAAAGTGGAAGGCTAATTATTATTCAGACGAACATATGCCGTGGGAAGAGTAATGGCAACAGAAGACATTCTAATCGCAGGACAGTGTCACCTGATGTTTTTTATTGTGATAAATATGCTCTCTTTAGCTCCGTGTGCTGAGCCTCGCCAACTTCTCAATGTTTTTCATATGTCTGCATGGTATACTGGAGATGGCGGCTTTATTGGCAGTAAGTTATTTCTCTGGCCTGTCTTTCTGGTTAGCTACATTTATTCTGACATGTACCTATCACACATATATTGCCCAAGGTCTTCAGCCCCATCACATTGCAATATATAAGAAGGCTACGACCAAAGAAACAACTGGTTAGTTCAAACCAATATGTTAAATTCAACCCTTGCAGCTCTCCATGCACATGCACTGCATTTAGACCCTCATTGCCCTTTAGGGTTGCCAGGTCATAATGCTGCAATGACAGGAGATATTCCATGAATCAAATAACCAAATTCCCCTGGTACACGTAAAGTCTAGACATAGCAACCCAATCTCCCCTTCGCTTCCTGGCTTATGGTTCCCAGCCCTCCAAGCCTCCCTTGTTTGCCCAATTTCTTCCTGCCAATAATGCAGAACCCAATCTTAACTTTCCAGAGGTTTCTTCCAGTCTTACTTTCTTCTTGTATTCTCCCCTTTTCCATGTCACCACTACCTAGTGCAGCCATTTTCAACCACTGTGCCATGACACACTGGTGTGCTGCAAATAGGTGTGCCATGGGCGTTTGGGGTAGGGTCATTTATTAATAGGGCCATTGGGGATGTGAGCCCTCCACCAACAGCATGGTGTGCCTTGTCCATTGTCAAAAAACTGATGGTGTGCCTTGACAATTTTAGTCCCTTGTCAGTGTGCTGTGTGACAAAAAAGGTTGAAAATCACTGACCTAGTGGTTCCACAGGTTCTTGGTTTTCCTAAGAGTTTACAGATTTAGTGCACCCAGGAAAGGTTTGTGCTAGTCCTCCAATCACTGCCTTTCCTTTTCCAAAACTTTCCCTTGCAAACATGGCAGTGGTAGTAAAGTTTATTCACCCTTAAGGCCTGGGTGATCATGTGGAGTGTCTGTGGCTACCAATAAGATGGGGAAATGGAATTTCCAGCATTCCATTGAACAGGGAGGAACTGGGTTCCCTGGCAGCAATGGAGGCTTTGAACAAGTATCCAGTACTTTAAGATGATGCTTTTACTTTTACTTCATGCTGTAATTGCTGTTAGATTCCCTCTTTTTCTCAGGAGTAAGACAGTGGACTGACAGTGGAGGAGGCTTTTGAACAATGGGAAAGTCTGGTCCCAAGATGTACCCATCACAAGCTGGTCTCATATTTCACTTTGTGTGGTCTGCACCCCCCCACCCCTCTAGCAATGCCACCGATAGATTTATTATCTGTATCTAAGTATAATTCTCTCTCCCTCTCTCCCTCTCTCCCTCTGTGTGTGTGTGTGTGTGTGTGTGTGTGTGTGTGTGTGTTCGTGTATATGTAAAATTCAGTTGTTTATAACGTATATCCAATATCCTCCTGCACTGTTGTCCATCATGACTCCATCTTGTAACTTAGGGTTACAACATAATTATCCATGTGTAACTATGATAGGGGAGGCAACTTCTAAAGCGTTGACATAGCTAGAGGCGTGTCAAAACACTAAGTATTGACCGCACTGCAATGCACCTTGTAAGCAGCCTCTTCTCCTCGCCTTCTGAACCATTCAGGGTGGCGAGGGCAATGTGGCGAGGAGATGTCTCCACGTTGCTTTTGCCACCCAGTATGGCCCCGGTGGCAAGGGGTAGGGGCCACTAACACAGCACATTGCAGCATTGTCAATAGCATTCTGACCCCCCTCCAGCTACGCCACTGACCTACAGAATATCTGAATCACATTTAAGCACAACCTAATGTGAAAAGTGATCCAAGTGAACTTGGACTGAAGCATTGCTACCACCCCAAAACCACTCTCCATATGCAGGCGAACTGAAAAACTAGGGATTACAGAAAGAATTCCCAAACATCATACAGGTCTATGAGTTCCCTATTCCTTTCCAGGAACCTTTAGCCAGACATGTTGTTACACCTTCTGGGTGAAACAATAAATCCTGCTTTGCATCAAGGAGTTACTAAGGAAAATGCAATGTGGATCAGAAATGTATCTGAAAATATAATGGAAACATGACAGTCTAACATTAACAAATGCTATGAAGTCTCTGGACCAAGCAAAGGAACAAAGATATGAGTTCCTTAGTTTTTCTCTACTGGCTTTCCTGTCTGCTTCTGATCCCTCTGCCTGTCAGCTCTCATTCCAGAATCAGAATCTGTATGTCAGTGTCCTGACCTCTGCCAGCGCAAGAGTGTCTCTAGGGTTTGTCCCCCAAACAGAAATCAAGCTCTGTAATCTGTTAACATGCCCAGGAAGTGTTTCTTTTTTTTATACTGAACTCCCCAAAGATGCAGAGCATGTAGTCTCCTAGGAGACAAATCAAGGTGTCATGCCCTGGTGTGGGGGTGGTGTGGCAGAGGACTGTAGATCCATGTCCAGGTCTATTAATTGCTTATTAGCTGGCCTTCCCTGAGGTACGCGTATATTTACACAAAGAGACTTCCTAGTCACAGCTGGTTACAGCTAGTCACATAGCGAGGCTGGTGTATGTAGGCTTTTTAGGCAACAATTTCTAATTTCTGGTTAGATTAGGGTGATGGTTAAGATGTCACCATGTGTAGGTCCTGGCATTTGAAGTAGATGGGAATGCTGCAATTGATCATGGAACATGGCATGATCGAAAGCCGTGTGTTGCCAAAGGGCAATACTTCCATTTGTTAGTAGAAGCAATTTGGCTTTGTTTTGCTTTTTCACAGTTGTGATCCTGAGGTCACTTACTTGAAGATAAATTCCACTGAAATCATGTAAACGTGTTCAAGATTGAAGAATCTCCTGTGTACGTACTGATACAAAAAGTACACGGACTCCCCAAATGGGTTTTTTTAGGGATGGGAAGAGTGCAAGGCTTTTGTCCCCATAATACTATGTAGTGGGGGGAAAAATAATTACTAGAATCCTTCTCCCACTAACGTTAGAAAATTTTACAAAAAATACAGCATCTTTGTATACAAAAACATTAAGACAGAGGAGAGTCAACTTTTGACATTTAGCATTTGAGCTGCAATATTAAAATGACTCAGCAACCCTGCATTAGGACCTGAGCTTCATGGGCCTGAGAACCCTTCACACTCCCCCTGCCTGACCCTGAGCGTTTCCATCTTTAACCCTGGCCATACCACCCAACAATGGTAGCCCCTGCCTCAGTACATTCCTGTAGAACACTCACCAAGAATGTATCATTGAGACTTAAAGAGTTACTCCTGCTCATTGCCTAGTCAGTAAGTACCTCACATCCAACCATTGTCCTATTGGGCTCCTCTTTGTCCATTGAGTCCCACCCAGTTGTTCTCTTTCTGAATGCCCAACTTCAAAAACAAGCAGCACAGGGTTGGGAGAGAATGAGAGTGTTGAGTAATGTCTTAGCAAACCAGGCTTCTCCCCTATTTTTATTTTATAGATTTGACCTTTTTTCCTCTGGAAATGTTCTAAATGAACTTGCTGTGGTTTTGCCACCTGGCTGGCAACCAGTTAAAGAATCTGGCCTCTTGTGTTTTCTCTGCTCTTAAATTCATGTCACCAGGGCTGGAAGACTGCTGAAGATGATGAGGGAAGATGAACTGTGTGAGGAGAGATGCATCTTCCTTTGGTCTTTGCTTGAGGGGAAATGATGAAAAACATCTGGGGGGGAGAGGGCTATGAAAATGTCCAGTGCAGGTCTCTCTTTACTAAACTCTCTGCAAATGCCAGAATCTGTCACCATGGAACCCCAGAAGGGTTACCCTATCACACGATCCTGATGGCATGTTCAATACCTCTTCCTGGAGTCCATTGTTGGCTGAAGCAGTGCTGAAAGAGACAAAGGGAAACTTATCCAGTTTAGGAAATGAGCATATTAATAGAAGAAGGAAATGGGATCATCGGTGATCAAGTGAAATGCTTTATTAATCTGCCAAGTTTTTTAATAAAAGCCAAACATGGATGTAAACTGATATGTGCATATGAATGGTAAAGGGCGTGCTTCCGCCTGCCATTTCAGACAGCAATAATTTACTCCCACATGAGTTCCAATAGTTGTACGTTATTTCATTTCATACTGATGCTTCAATGCAGAGAAAAGTGTTGCTGCAGTTCCTCTCTTCTATTTCTTTGACAAGAAAAGTAGTGGCTATTCTAGATTCTCTTGTGTTGATGCTGGTCTTTTTGAAAAAGAACCAGATACCAACAATTCCTGCAGAGGAAGGCAAAAGTAGTTATATTTCACTCTAGAACTGTTTGCATTGTTCAAAGGCAGGTCAAGGAAAACAGCAATAATTTCACACATGTCAAGTAAAAACCATCCAAAAATGATGCTTTATCCTTTAGTAGGTTTAGCAATCTCTCTCTCTCTCTCTCTCTCTCTCTCTCTCTCTCTCTCTCTCTCTCTCTGTGTGTGTGTGTGTGAGTGAGTGAGTGAGTGAGTGAGTGAGTGAGTGAGTGAGTGTATAATACACACACACCCCAAATTTACTTTTCCCTCTTGAACATCTGTTTCAAATGTCTGGCTGTTCTACTTCACAATCTGTATTCAATAAGAATCTCAATATTCAATACTGAATCTGTATTCAATAGTCTAATGGGAGCAAGCCTGAGCGTATATGTTGGGTTTTTAAACCAGTGCAATCTCATTGAGGTTTTGTAAAGAAAACCATTTCCACCACGGGGTTTAACCACTGTGGCCACCATCTACCGTTGAGATGGAAAAGTAGACATCTGTTCAGATGACCTCATCATTTGAAATACCAGGGTGAGAACCTATGGCTCACAGGATGTAGACCTACACTTGGGTTTGGAACTTCCAGCACTGCTATGAACTCATTGTGTGGCCTTGAGGAAGGTGTCTCCCTGAAAAGATGGGAATGAAATAGCAATTTGGCTCATAAGGCTGTTTGTATTGTATTGCCAGTATTGTAAAACACTTTGAATGATTAGTGGTGCGAAAAAGGACATTATGTCTTCTTAAGGGGAAAATGATGAGGGAAACAGCAACATAAAATACAAAGGGAAATGGTGGAAGTACCGTTCAATCACAGCTATTGAAATCCCAGGGACTTCTGCAATTGTCATCAGTGGGGAAGGAGTGGAAATATCAAACCCTCTGGATTTGGGGATTTTAAAAAAGAACTTGGAGGTGGCTTGAAGCAACTGTTTGAAGGTGACAGGTTTGAAGGTGACAGGTTTGAAGCAACTGTTCTCTTTGCAGTGATTTTGGTACAGTGTATTCCATCATTGTATGCCAATGCAGAGTCCCTACTTATTCATTAGGTATAAATTGTACTCACCCAATCCATTTGAGGGCAGCTTCACCTGATACTTTCAGATAGGTTTAGATCTAGTGTAGGAAGAAGGGGAAATTCTGCCCAATGGTGCAAAGCATGAAGATCACACACAGATCTATTCTACTGGGTGCAAACTGTCCTGAAGCTGGAATTGACAGTTGGTTCTCAAAGAACTCTCTGTGCACCCTGCCCCAGTGAGTTTGGGGACCCAGTGCTGGTTTTATCCAGACTGTTTGAATCCAAACTGTTTGCACTGAGCAATAGTAACCATAAACGAGATGAAAGAATGGGCTGAGCTGCATTTTATATAATCTACAAGGACTTTACAGAATGCACCTGGGTATGCTCTGTCTGTCTGTCTGTGATGTGTTATTTTGGGGCAGATTTGGGGGGGGGGAGTGTTATCTCTTCCTCATGTAAAACAACAGGAGTAATGCTCACAATAATCCCTATGTAGGTTTTGGAGGATTTTTTTTTTAAGTTCTAGCAATATTTCGTTAGCTCAGCTGGCTTTATTTTTGCACGTCTTCTGCAAACAGAGCTGATCCAGTGCAAACAAAATCTTAAACTGTTTCCTCTCCCCACCCACCCTAATCAGTTAACTGATTTGAGAGGCTTGTACTGCTAAGGGTGAGCTGTGATCCGGGTCATGCTTGAAACGGGATTTCAGAAAATTCCTTTGTAAAAATTTTTTTAAAAAAATTAGAAAAAAAATTCCAAATATTAAACCCACCCCCCACCTCGACAGTCGTATCTCCTTCTTTGTCAATACTGTCCTGTGGGGATAAAATTTATTTTATTAGAATTCTGAGCGAGGAAAGACTGAGGCGTTTTGTTAAGTACTATATATTATACTATTATGCTATTATACACTATACTGATATTATAGTGAGAAGTTTGCAAACTGTAAAGTTGAGTTTATTCTGGGGTGGAAGCTCTTTAAAGAAGTGATCTATATTTATTTATTTTATATTTATATAAAGTGTGTGTGTGTGTGTGTGTGTGTGTGTGTGTGTGTTATAATTTTAAGGCTTTGGACCCTTTCGTCCACGAAGCCCCTGGGCTTTTATATTTTTTTCCCATACTTCATACACCATACGAAATGTATTCATATACTTTTATATACTGTCTGCTTCAAACAGTAGGTGGAATAAGGGCGAGCCTTCCTTAGAACGGCGGTATGACAAATTGTTCAAGGAATCCCATTGCTGATGATTGGGGGGCGACGCGACAGGAGTTTCGAGAGAACATTCTCACGATCAAAGGTCCAACACTTGAAGAAAAAAAAAAAACAGGTAGCCCGACCCGCCCGCCCGTTTCCCCCTTTCCAAAGCCCACTGGAGGGTCACAACTAGTTCGATCAAGAAGCCCATTGCAGGGCGATCTTCGGATCCAAACCGATTTCGTCCTAGTGAATGAATGGCGACTGAAAACGAAGTGCATCCGCTTGCATGTGTTGCTGCGGGCCTAACCGCGCTTCTTGAGGATGATGCCCCACGAGGAAAGCGTTGGAAGACCTGGAGCCCAAGCCTAGCCATGCCTACTCAGAAGTCAGTTCCATTCGAGTCCATGGAGCTTACTCTCAGGTAAGTATGGGTAGGATTGCAGCCTTTGGGGTCTTTCTCTTGCCTGGCTTTCTCAGCAGCCCAGATGCTGCTTGCTCGCTCTTCCCCCCCCCCTTTACTTCAGGCTGGGCAATTGTCTGCATTTATATTGATTTAACGTTTGCCGGATGTGTACCAAACCGGGAATCGTTGGGCTGCCGATGGCTTCAAGAGCTCATGCTTCTCTCCAGTCATCAAAGATTCCCAAACAGATTGAACCGTGCGAGGAGAGTGAAACGGGGTGTGTGTGTGTGTGTGAAATCACTCACTAGGCTGTCCTAAGAATCAACACAAGAGCAGCCAAACGAAGGTCAGTCAGGCAGTCGGTCGGTCAGTCTGTCTGTCTTCCCTCCCCCCCCCCACCCACGCCCCATCCCTGAGAATCAACAAGGGTAAACTGGGCAACTGGGATGAGTGAAGTTACAAGCCCTGGGCTGGTTGGACGCCCACTATCCTACGGCTCATCCCAGCCTCTGACAGTGGAGTAGAAACTGTCCCGTGGCATCCCTGAGCTTAAAACAAGGGTGAAAAGAACCTGGGAGGGTTCACGAGGCACAAGCCCATAAAAACAGGAATTTCGACCGTGAAAGACAGCCAAGGAACATGCCTGGAGACCACTGGAATGCTGGGGGAGCGACGGGGGTGGTGCTGGAAGTCTGTATGGGGGGAAAGGTTACAGAGTCCTGGTTTTTACATCTCACGATGGATCTGAACGTGGGCTTTCATCTGTCGGCTTTCATCTGCTAGTCATGTGTCTGACCTTTATTTTTCAATTTTGGAGGGATACTTTTTTTTTTTTTTTAGTCCTCGCCTATCCAGCCAATCCCTTATGCCCACATAAAGCCCACAGCAGCAAGACATGTGTGGCTACCCAAAAAAATCTTAAAGCTGTGCAACGGGGGGGGGGGGGAACCTGCATGTTTAGGTGAGATCGCCCAAAGTGAGACAATAGGCTTGCGTTTGCCATTGAAGTGAAATTGACTCGCACAGAAAGAGAAGGTAGATGACAGAATCTCCGTTCTCTTTCTGTGTGAGTCAATTTCACTTCAGTTGCAAACCGCGAGGCCACTCTACTCACTTCGGACAGATCCCTATCTATCTATCTATCTATCTATCTATCTATCTATCTATCTATCTATCTATCTATCTATCTATCTATCTATCTATCTATCTATCTATCTATATCTGCGCATCTGCAAGTGGAACAAAACTTTCATGAAAACACTGAAAACATTCCAGCATCGCCAGAGAAAGGACACCCAGCAGGATTTCGAAGTGATGATTCCTGTCAACCAAAGTGCTCGTGAACATTAAATTGTACTTGCAACGTGATTGCTACTAGGGGAAATAAAAATTGCATAAATTCCTATTAAGCATGCATTTATGCAGTGATTGGGTGATCTTTGACCTCTGGAGAGTTGCTGCAATTAGCCACAACGTGCAGCACCTTCAGATGTTCGGTTTTGGTGGAGTCCCACAGTCCCCTTTCGGGATGGTTAAGAAAGTGGAGCGGCGATTGTGCGTCAACCCGGATAAATCTCTCTCTCTCTCTCTCTCTCTCTCTCTCTCTCTCTCTCTCTCTCTCCGTGTGTGTGAGAAAGAGAGCGCGCGCATAAATTCCTATTAAGCTTACATATTAAGCATGCATTTGTGTGTGTGTGTGTCTGTGTGAGGGGGAGTATAATTCCAGTTTTCTTGGAAATAAAATACATTGACACCCGATAGAACTCGTTTCAAGGAACATCTGAAGGGGATACGATGTCGGCCTCTTTCCTCACTTCTCTCCTTCTCTCCCGGTTCTTCGACCAGCCAATCCTCAACCCGGGTCAGGCGAAGCCATAACTTCGAACCAGACTCGCTTCCACGTGGATTTGGCTTAAAACCACCCCTTTCAAACTGAACAAGGCTGAGCTCCAAACCAAACATTTGATCTCCAAACCCATCTCCTAGAAAATACATCCTATTGAAAGCAGCCACAGTCTATGCGGTGTCTCAAAGAAGCGCCAACAGTCCTGCTCTGTAAAAATCAAAAGACTTTCAAGCAGAGTCCACATTTTCCCCCTTTCTTTTAACGGACTGGTTTATCATTAGAATGGCGAAGGGCAAGAAACAAAGAGGAATTCCAGGGAAGAGGAAGCAGGAATCTCTTGCAGCGCCATCCTGTGCATATTTACTCGGAAGTAAGTCCCACTGTGTTCTGGGGGGCTCACTCCCAAGTCTTTGCAGACTAGTGAACTTTGCAGCTGAATAAAGTTTTAAGCAAAGGGGTGCAGGATTGACGTTAGAATCGTGGGCAGGAGGCTTCAGTGGGAAGAGGGTGTGTCTGTGTGTGTGTAAATAATTGTTGTCCTTAGCCTGAGAGATAAACCACTGGGGCTTGCTCGAAGCTGACCCATCCCTGAATTCATTTCTGAGTGAACTCTCGGTGAACCTGAGATTAAAGGGGGGGGGGAGCTAAGCAGTTTGCTGTTCGCTGCCTTTTCAACAGCCCTTTTCAGACTGAGTAAATATTGATCGCTTTCCATCTGATTGCCCCAGAGGAAAACACCGAGCATCTCGATGCAGCCTCCCAAAGTAAACTTTAAAGGCGAACCTCCAAAATGAGCTGCAGACCGGGAGGAAGGGACTCAGCTCCGTTTGACATTTGACCGAAAGCAGCATAATAAACACACAGCTGGAAGGAAGGGGTGAGAAGCGGGGGGAGGGAGAACCAAATCATGTGTTCGGATATTTCCCCCCCCCCCAAAAAAATATATATTATCCACATTAATTCTCCTTCTCTGGCACCATCCAGGGAAGGAGAGAGGGAGATTGATCTCTAATTTCCTTGTCAGTAAAGAGGGCATGATGCATTAATCGATTCTTGGGTGTGATTAATCGATCAATTCATTTAGTCGCAGTGATAAAAATGTAGATTTTTAAAAAAGGGGGGGAAACCCAAAGTGGAAGTGGCGTTCATAAAGTTGTGGCAAGTAACCTATGCAGATGTCTTCATTGAGGCAACGGGTTTTCCCTTGATTTAATTCCAGACCAACTCACAGATTCTTTATCCCCAAGACAGGCAGTGCACAGACTAATCCTAGCAGTTAATCTATTAAAGAGTTAATCGACTGTCACCTGACTTCTCTAAAGTGCTTTGCCCGGAAGTAAATTTTACTTGAATGTTTCGGTTTTCTCTTGAATGTGCTTAGCCTAGCAGTGTCCACAATGTTGATGTACCACCCTATTAAAATGATCTCTAAAAGAGAAGACACTTTAAAGAAATTGACTCATTTTTGGATGGGAGGGGGCAGGTAGACTTTCCTTCAACATGTCCTCCAGTTGCTGCAGAATTGAAGCCATTTCTGCCCAATGTTGCATATATGCAACAGGGATCAAACTTGTACCTCTGTAGGCTGGGCAGAAGTGGGTTTTAATTCGCTTCAAGTGTACTTTATTCCATAAGTAAGGTATAAAGTGAGTCGACTGAAGATATATTTCTGATTGTGTGAAAATTGTTTGAGGCTTTCACCATAATTGCCCCAAACATACACGGGAGTAAACCCCAGTTGAATTCTGCAGGACTTATTCCAAATTAAGCATGCATGTGGTGTAGGCATTATTCAGAAACAGGTGCCTTCAGCAAGATATTAAACCGAGTTATTTACTCCTGAATAACCCCACATAAGTACTTTAAATCCAGTACAAGGAAGCTGCTCTTGTTTTGTGCATGCAAGCATATTTGGCAAGGTCATTCATTTTTGCTGCCTTTTTAGCCCGCCTTTCTCCCCAAGCGTACCCAAGGCAGCTTACAAAAGTGTAGGTACAGAACCAGGTGGCAGCACTAAATGTTTTGAACTGTGAAATGAGAGCACACCCTTTCCCAGTGCGTGCCCAGTCTGCGCTGGGTAGAGCTGCTAAATGGAGCCCTTGCATTTACTGCTGTCCTTCCTTCCTTCCTTCCTTCCTTCCTTCCTTCCTTTTTAAATTTATTTTTCAGGCCCTTCTATTCTCATACCAGTCCCAGAGGGGCAACCCAGGAGCCGTGAGATGGCCCCAGTGAGAGTTCTGCCAGAGGTGCCAAGAAATCCCATTGGCATGCAGATGCCACTGAGGCGGCTTGGAAGCTTCTGGCAGGAGGCCATCTGTTGGCCTTTGTGGCCTTCCCCCAATCCACAAAGGGGGAACGTACCAGGCGGGCGGAGAGGCGAGGGAGAGAGAAGGTGATGGAATGAAAACAAGGTCTGCTCCTGCTTTGAAGTCCAGAGGCAGCCTGTGGAGAGACAGCCCTGCGCTCTCGCGGAGGCCTCCTTGCTGCGCCTGGAGATCAAACCTTGGGCACTCCGCGGACAAGGACGCGCCTCTCTGAGCAGTCTCCAGCGCTTCGTGGTCGCCAGGAGCAGCCTTCTGATAAGGCTTCTCACCGATAAAAAGTCGCGATCTTGGTCTTGGTCCAGATCTTGGTCGCGATCATACGCAGCTTTCAGATGAACTGGAGAGGCAAAGAATGACCTCCCTGTTGGGATGAAATGCCAGGGCTAGGACTCGCCCATGCACCAGCCCATCCTGTTAGACATGGTGGAGTGAGGAGGTCCGCTGTGCTTGGGTAGGCTTGTGCTTAGAAGTAGTAGTAGAGGTAGCTTGTCTTCAAGATCTTTCAGGAAGTAGCTGAGAGGCACCTGCTAGAACTTGTTTGTCCAAATCAAGGGGAAACTGGCTGGGGCTGCAGCGTTGAGTTCATACCTGGGATAGGAAACTCCAAACTAGACAGGGATCAGGGATGTCACTGGCGATTTAGGGGGGGAGGGAGTGACGCTGGGCTCCTTGAACAGCTTTATATCCAGGGATAATGAAATGTGACTCTCTTAACTGGTGGCTGGTGAGGCGAGGAAAGCCCGGCTGAAGACAGCTTCGGCTTTTGAAGAGGACTCCCTGTTTACACATAGGTCAATATTCAGTGCGGGGTGAAAAGGTTAGCACTTGACCCAGGAAGCTCCCTCAACGGTGGTTCAAAAATAACACGGGTTACCTTCGCCCTTCTTTAGCAGCAAAGAATAAATAAGGACCTCTCTCTCTCTCTCTCTCTCTCTCTCTCTCTCTCTCTCTCTCTCTCTCTCTCTCTCTCTCTCCTTTCCCTGATTGATTATCCTACTTGATGTAGTTTGGAGACACTGCCCATAGGGCGCAAAGAATTTGATGTAAACAGAACTCCTGAAAGAAATGTTTGGGCAGCCCATCCAAAGACCCTCTTCTGTGCTCCCAAAGGCTCCCCTTCCCCAAAGAGACGGACGCGAATGAGAACCTGAGATATGAATATATTTATTACAGAGATTTGTAGGACCCGTAAAATTCTGCTCTGGATTCCATCCTCTTTTTTTTTTTTCTTCCCTTCCATGGAATCTCAGAACCTCGAATGATTGTACATAAAAAAAAAACTCAGAGAAGTCCTCCATTACAAATGACAACTGATAGAACTCAGTGTGAACTCAGTACATTAAAGCTTTAGTGCGCCATGCAGAATTCAATTACACGAATCATCACAGAAAATATACATTCGTTTGGCCATTCATCCCGTTCAGGAGGTTGGCTGAAAGGAGATTAAGTCTAGGTCTAAGGAAGGGTCATAGAAAGGGAGGCGTGGTCTCCCATCATGTTTTTTTTTTTTTTTTCCAGACATAATTTGGGGTCGGGAATCCAGCAAGGATCTGGGGAGAGGGCAGGCTTAAGGGGAAGAGGCTAGACACTAAACAAGGTTTAAAAAAAAACAAACACCTAGTGCAATTTCGACGTTCTTTTTTAGCTCAGTTCGAAGACATCCTACATCTTCCAGTCGTGATTTCTGAGGTATCTGATTGAGGTCACATCTCCACACATCCTCGTGTTTTCGCTATAAAATCGGATCCAATGTCTCCACCCTGTTTCATAATCTATCTAAACATTTTCCCCCCTAGAAAATCCGTAAAAAGATAAATCTCTTGGACAAAAGTATTTACAACCAACAAACTCATACGCGCAAGGAAACAGGCATTAAATTAAAGGGTGGGAGCTTTCGAACTCGTGTAAACGCTTTCAGTAGTGCATCTATTCATCTGGATTATTATTATTATTTGGGACTTTTTTTTTAATGCCGCTCGTTTTGTCTTTGCTTTGAGGAAAAACCTACAGAGGAGATCCTTGGCGACTTTATTGTGTTCACATATTCTGAATGACTGTTTCCACAAATGGAAGGATGAGATGAAAACAGAGGAGATAAACTCGTGTCCTCAAAACTGAAGAAGGAAGATGATGATGATGATGATGATGATGATGATGATGTGATATATATGATGATAAGACCTACTCAGGCTGTGACCCTAAACTTTCCAGCAAGATCCAGACAAAACAAGCGGTAGCTAAATCCAATTGAAAACAATGGAGGCTTAAATTAGTCGTAACTGCAGCTCTGTACAGACTTACTCGGGAGTAATCCCCTTGAGGAGAGTAGGGCTGACTGCTTAATAAGCCTGCAAAGGATCATTCTGACAGCCCCCTTCCTCTGTTTTCTATGGGATTTTTAAGTGTGACTCTGTTCTGGATTGTACACGCAGATTTGAATGAAATCGGGGGGGGGGATGTACCCCCAGACAAAAGTGTCCAGAACTGGGGTGTGAGTTTCTGAGTGTGCCATGGGCCCGTCAGCTGAGCAGGCGACCGAAAATAAAATACCTGCAACCAGTGTGTGTGTTTAAGCGATTAGGACAATAAAATGACACTTAGATTGTGCAGGGGAAGAGGGGAGGGGGCCGAAAGAGTTCAGTTCGAGGTAGTAAGAGTGTCTGAGGTAGAGGAGGCTGGTGAAGGAGTACACGGGGAGGAACTGGACTTCTCAGAGCATTCCTCCGCTTTCTCTTCACTTCCGGTTGGGGTGGCAGGAGAAATGGGCAGCAAGCCTTCTTTCTCCCTCTTCTTCTGCTTCATTCTGCGGTTCTGGAACCAGATCTTGACCTGGGTCTCGTTCAGCTGCAACGACGCCGCAATCTCCACCCTGCGGGCCCGGGTTAGGTACTTGTTGAAGTGGAACTCTTTCTCCAGCTCGGTCAGCTGCTTGGTGGTGAAGTTGGTGCGAACCGTGTTGGGCTGACCCACGTAACCGTACTCGCCAACTTTCCCTGCAAGAAGGAAAGATCAAAGCACACGCACGCACACTCCCTGACATTAACCCGAAGCAGTAGTTCAGAAGTGAGATCAATCAACAAGCGGGCCCGCGCAGGTAGAGCCATAGAAAAGAGGCTTTCACTTTGGAAAGAACTTTTGGGCAACCCAAAGTATGTTTAGAGAACCGATTGAATTCACAGGGACTGACTCCTGAGGAAGAGTGTTTAGCAAGCTGCTAACCTGTCTTGGAAACAACAACTAGAGGAGATCAGAGGAGATCTGGGGGCTGGCCGATGTGTATGACCCAAGAAAGGAAGCATTAAACAAGATTCCTAAATTACAATATGGCTTTTCCAAGCTTCTTTCCAGATCCCTCTGCTCCCTACACCTGGAGAATATATACCTGGATGGCCTCCTTACTGAACAGGAAGAAAGTTCCTAGGCTTAACTTTTCCAAGTACAGCACAGAGTGGGAGAGATCAGGTAGGCGACTCACCTGTTTTAGGAGGGTTCCTCTTCACTTTCATCCAATCAAAGGTCTGGGCTGGAGGAGAGGTCTCCAAAGAAGGGGAGGCACACGTTTCCTGGGGGTTGGAATGGAGAGGGGAGAGAGGGTGACCGTAATTGGTGAGGGTTTGCTGTTCTTCTCCATAAGAGGGGTGGATATACTGAGCAGAACTGACCGTGCCCCCAGAATAACTCTGGGGGTTCTGGACCATGGACGACGAGACGTTTCCGGAGTAAAGGGCAGGAGCACACTGGGGGTAGCCCCCATTAATCTCTGCCTCTGGACTGAGTGGGTAGTGGCTGTAGCCCCCTGCGCTGAAGTTCTGGGCGCCATAGCTGGGGTGCGAGTAGGACATCCCCAGATGCTGGAAGGCACCAGACTGGTGGTGGGGGTGGGGGCTGATCTGGACCCCTCTGCCCACCAGGAAGCGATCGTCCCCGTTGCAGTTGTTGGCGCTGACAGCGCACGACTGGAAAGTGGTGGTTGTAATCCCATGGTCGGGGTGGTGGTGGTGGTGGTGGTGGTGATGGTGGTGGTGGTAGGCACGGGACGAGCAAGTGGCGGACTCGCCGTTGAGGCTGCTGGGCGGATAATCGAGGAAGGAATTCATCCTCGCCGTGTCCATCTATCACCGATTGACCGGCTCTTCGGAGTCCTGGGTGACCGTGCCAACTTTCTCACTTCCTCCATGGGGGCCAGGAGAAAAATGATATGAATGTACAGTGAGGCGGAGGCCACGTGAGGGAGGCAGCCAATGGCCGTGCCTCCTGCCCAAGTTGCCCTGTTCCTTCCTGGTGATGGATCACCCTTTCGGTGGCATTTAAATTCCGAGCGCTCCTCCATCAAGGTGACGCGCAGCCACCGCCACCTCCCGCCCACCCACCCACCCCCTCCTCCGCCTCCCCCGTCCCCAGTCAGCGCGCTGGGCTTGGAGAGCCGGACCAGAGAGGCGCTCAGCCTGAAGCGGAGAGCTGGCAGGCAGGCAGGCAGGCACAGACCAGCCGCCGGAGGGGGCTGCTCCAGCGTGGATGGAGACTGGACAGCGAGCCAGACTCTGGCTGTGCAGGTAAGCGAAGCGCTCTCTCCGGTCCCCGCGACTGCGTTCCCCAGGGCGACTGTCTGCTCGCCCTCCCCCCCCCTTGGCTGAAGCCCCCTTTGGCTTTGCTGGGAGACACCGAACGCGCCGCTGTTGTATGCTGGGGTCCCTGCCCCCACCCCCGGCTGCCTGCTTCGGATCGAGGGGTGGGTGGTTGGGGGTTAGATTGGGGGGAGAGAAGGATCTGGTGCCCGGGGGTGGGCAGGAGCTGAGGGCGATGCCTGGCGCCGCAGCCCCTACGTGCCTGCGAGCCGGCAAGAGTTAAAGGCGCTTGGTCCAGCCTCCCCACGGTGATTTGCATGGAAATGAGGCTCTCCGCAAGGCTGCGCCATTGTTGGGGCTGCAGCGATCAGGCAGGCTGGCTGAACGCACAGGAACGGGCAGCCTCTCCGAGAGACTGGGAGAGGGGCCCTCCTGCCGGGCGACTGGCAAACGGGAGATCGGAGGCTGGGAGGTGCTGGCGAGGAGAGGAGGCGCTCGCAACCGTGGTCAAGGAAGCCCTCACGGCTTCTCTGCAACCCACTCGCTGAGCCATCAGAGCGCCTGTGCGAACTCCTGGCCGGCTCTTCCTCCTCCCTCGCCCCACTTTCTGCCCCCCCCCCCGCGCCTCTCTGCATAGCCTCTGCCTGTTTCGCCCTCCTCTCCACCCCCCCCGTCGTGGATACACTGTTTGAAAACATGAACGGGGGGGGGGGTTGTTCTTCTTGCAAATCTCCAGCTCTGGATGGCCTGCCCAGCAGTCAGTGGGAGGAGACTGAGACAAGGGGGCGAGGGGGCCACACAGTCCAATGCAGTTTCTTGGTCACTCGGCTGCTGAGCTCCTTCCGAGGGGGCAGTGCTGGGAACTGGTGGCTGGCTTTGGAAGCGGCCTCCTGGGTCCCTTTCTCGCTGCTCCTCCAAGCTTCGTTCTTCTGGGGGCGGGGGGGGGATTGTACTAAATCCGGATTGTACTAAAGGCAGTGGAGGGAACACGCCTCCACTTTCAGCAGACTTAGAACTGACCCACAGGAAAATCAGGGTCTACTGATGCCAACGCTTGGAGGGGACAGGGGGTAGCTTGGGGGTTTTGAAAGATCGGGCAGGCAGAAAGGCGAAGCTGCTAGAATGGGGTAGAAAAATGAAAGTGAATTTTGCCTTCAGGAGACCGGAAATAATTTCTTCCAGTTGGCACAAAGAGGAAGAGTTATTAAAATTAGCTTACGTGCTGGTGTTGTCTTAATGGATGGTGGTTTTCCTATTTGATATGAATGTATAGTATATGCTGCTCTTACGGTTACACTCATGCACCCAGCCACACCTTCAACCTGTCTGCACCATCCGATTCTCCACCAAAGGAGCACACCATTTACGCTCATTCGTAAAATGCTGCCTGTTCGAATCAAGTAGTTAGTTACTCAGCTGCTCCCAAATGATCGAATGCAGGATTCAGTCAACACTAAGCACTAAGACTTGGAATTCCATCCATAGTCACTAGGAAGAAGGTCTCACTGAAATTGGTGAGTGGGATCAGGCAGTAAACCGCATTAATTTCACTGGAACAGTTATACTTGTGTTTGAAGTATTTCAAAATACTTGACTGTGGATGAATCAGGCCTCAGTGTCTATTTCCAGCAGTCACCTCTCAACTTTATCTCTCTTTTTAAAAATATATTTTCTACCTTCTTCAGTTTTTTAGGGAAAAGGGACTTACATGCAAAGTGCAATTCTCCCAATGAGAACAAATAGTTCTCAGTTGCACTCACAGCAAGTATGTGCAGCACCAGCCTCTGCAAATTTACTCGCAAGTAGATCCCAGTGTGTCCAGGACCACACCTTGAGAACCTAAACAGGGTTCCTGGGAAATAAATTACTTTGATAAGAATGGAGGTTACAGCCTAATAAATAGATTTAGGATAGGTCAATATAAATACTACTTTTTCCTCCCTAAGAAAATCCAAAACTCACTCCAAAAATGTACACATACCAAGTAATTTTTATCTAACAATATTTGAAAGAAATAGGAAGGTTGCATAACAGGGTTGATTTTTTCCCTCCCATATGTCCTGAGTTAAAAGAAGGCTTTGTTTCACACAGGAATCTGACAGCCCAATCCTATCTACACTTTCCTTGGAGTAAGCCCCATTGACTATAATGGAACTTCCTTCTGAGTGGACATGCATAGGATTGGGCTGTAAAAATGTTATAATTTCACTGGGGCCCATAGTCTTGACCCATAAATCAATCTATCTATCTATCTAATTTTCACTTTGCTCCTCTCTGGTGTCTGCTCTGTTTCCAGCTCTCTTCAAAATTTATCCTCCCCACCCAGTTTTCCCCTCTATTGTTCTGAAAAAATCTACCCCCTTTTGTTGTATTGTCTCGGGCCCAATGGTTTGCATTCTGAGGCTTGCACCAGCCCTCCGCTTACCAGAACGCGATGGGGACAAATGGAGAGGGAGGGGGAGGGGGAGAGGAAAGAGGTTGCCTCTTGGTGGTAGTGGAGGCACCAAAGTTTCCCTCCAACTCTACTCACAGAAATAGGAACAGGCCCCCACCGCACCCCTTAGCTCTCAAGCCTTTCTGAGCAGAGGCCTGCTCCTCCTCCCATCCCCCACCCATCACCCCCACATCCGCCTTTGTTGTATCTGTTCATCTCGCTTTTCTGAACGTGGGGAGGCCATTGGTGTGTTTCTTTAGTCCGGTGGCTCCAGATTTCTGGCTTTTTTCTCACGCTGGACCTCCTCAGACCCTTAAAGTCCAAAACGTCTGCAAGGATTTCTGAAAGAGGAGATCCGTTATCTCTTGGAGCTGTTGTAGTCTCAGGGAGAATCAGTTTGGGGCGTGGGTGGGTTTGTATTGAAGGAGCCTTTTGTTCTTGGGAGTTGATGGTGCCCCCTTAAACGTGCACAGATGCTACCTTTCTGTGAACTAGAAGGTCCAAAATGCTCGACTTGGAATGGAATTGATGCGCTAAGAGAGAGAGAGGCAGGCAGGCAGGCAGGCAGGCAGGCAGGCAGGCAGGGGATTCCCTGCCGCACCTGAAGCTTAGCCAAGCTGTTGTTTTAACAGAGCAATAAAAATGAATTATGACTAACCGCCTTCTAACTTAATGGTTTTAGACGGGGATCCCCAGCCCCAGCAAATACGTAAGAGGATTTTTATTTGTGCATGTGTTCCTGCAATTGATCTCTTTGATGACATTCTCATTCACAGAAAGCGCTTGATTTATGAGTTTAGGAAGAATTGCAACCAGCCCTTCCAGCTATTACCCACGCAGCTCAGCGCCACCCCACTTGGAGGGCTTGGAGAACAGAGAGTTGCAACACAGCGACCAAAATAAACACAGTGAGAGGAGAGGAGCGAGAAATCGAGGCACGCAAAGATCAAGGACAGGGATTATCTTATGTGTCTCTATGTATACATGCTACGCGCACGCACACACACACACACACACACAGGTTGTGAAACACGCCACTACACACAACACACACGCAAATGTGCTAGCCTTTCCATTTTCTGATGGATCATGGCACACAAAACAGCGCACACTGGACCGGTGCTAATAATCGGAATTGAAATCGGTTTAGAGCACATGCATACACCACCACCACCACTTTTAGCTGGGCCACTAAACTGTTGCTTTAATTGCTTGCTTTGCTGCAGTCCATTGAAATGTACACTTGTTAATCCAGTCTCAGCACATAGTATACCTTTCTCAGTATTTTTGTTGCTGTTCTCTAAACCTAACAGAAACCCAGAATTTAAAGCGATTATTTAAAGTATATTGCAGAGATAATAACTTTTCTCCTCCCTTTCTTTTCTGATTTCCTCTCTTTTAGGTTTATTTCCCGGTGAGCTCTGGATCGAAAGCATATCTTTGTGGGCATTTAAGCGTTGGTTTCCCTCATGCCCCTCCCCCTTCAAAATGTTTCACAAAAAGAAGTCAAAGCTATTTTTCAAAAATAGGAAGGGGAAAAAAGCATTTGTACATAACATTCCTCCATTAATGCAGCATGCTTTTATTTTCTTAAACCACAACATACTCTGCCTATAATAGAACATTAGTTCTATTAGTTCTAATAGAACATCTATTCTAAACATATATCTATATTAATAGATAGATATAATAGAACATTAGTTCTATTATATATATCTATATATTTATATCAATATATTTTTTAAAACTAATATTTTATTATAGGCAGAGGCACACCCCCCCCCAAAATAATAGAATAGCATTATAATAATGCACATAGCATAGAAACCTCTTGTTTCCACACTTTTGAGCTTAATGTACTATTGCCTTAAACGGGGACAAAATGTCTAAAGTTTGGGGGCTTATTAGTGTTGTTTAAATGTTGATACTTCAGAAAAAAAGTTTGAAACTGTTTTTCTTTTAATAAATATATTTATAATGACAGAGGTTGTGGCCAAATTGTTTGGTTTTATTTCACTTCCTGTGTTATGTATGGGGCGGGGTGGCGAGAGAAAGCTGAGAGAAGCAAATGCTTGTAGCAAACAAGAATTTATTCTACCAAAAATACTTATGACAACGCATCCTAATGTAATACAAAAATAAAAAGAAAGTGAAGATACAATTCGATATGATCACTTTCTTACAGGCCTTATATATTGCTTTCTGAGAAGGGCCTAGAATGTGGCTAGGTTCAATTGAACACAACTAAAATGTCATAGGAAAACGGCAAAATGGCTGTCCCAACACATTAAAAAAGAAACGAATAAACAGAAAATACTGACCAGGAAAAGGAAACAAACTTAATTTTTCCCCAAAAAAAGGAAAAAAGGGGGGAGGGAGGGAAGGGGAGAAAGAAAGCATAACCCTTGGCGAAGGAAGTTCTGTCCTTTCTCAGTAATTCAGATGCTGTAAGTCAATTGTGGTGAGTGTGTCTGTAAAAAAGTCAAAGCTGTCAGCTGAAATATCTACAGGACTATCGAGGGATCCTGGCAAACTGGGGGAAACGGCATCGGAGAGCTGGAGGCAGGAATCTGCGGAGAAAACGCTGAAGTCCTGCAAAGAAGGGACCTCCAGGGCCTCAGGACTGTCATTGTTGAGGCCAGCTGCACAGTTCTGGGCCATTGTTGACAGGCAGTGGGGAACAGTGGGGGACTGATGCTGAAAATGTTTCAGATTTTTCTCATTGCTCGTTAGAGGCGAAACTGGGAAACTTGGGGACTCTCCATTGTGGACCCCCGGAGCCTGCTGCTGTTGTGTGAGTGCATTCTGTTGAAAAGTGTAACCTTCCCTCTCCAAAAGGGCGCCTGAGACATTGTTGAGGGCTTGCTCGAAG